>NC_071119.1:4295000-4472500 GCF_024256425.1 Clarias gariepinus
CACACACACACAAATCAACCCCACTGCTGTAAGATTGCCTTTTTCTCAACGGTGTCCCCGATTTTGTCACAGCAGCTCTCTCTCTATCTCTCTTTGCCAAAAAGAGGGGAGGATAAATGGACAGAGTTGAGAGAGATAAAGAGAGATAGAGTGTGTGTGTGTGTGTGTGTGTGTGTGTGTGTGCTGTAATGGATGGTGAGGGTCTGTGGGGATTGCTAAAGCTGATTACTCTGACAGAGAGCCAAACACTCCATCTCTCTGCCTCTTTCTAAGCTTTTAGGCGGAGTGCGGAGCAGGCCACAGCCTTTTTGATCCCTTTCGATCGACACAATTTTGTACTCTATGTCAATTCAGCATGCAGATATAAACACACTCATAGTTCCCCGACCGGTTAAGTGCAAACACACACACACAAACAAACACACACTCACACATAATGTAGAACATCAATTTTTACGCGAGGATGCTGCCAGTCTGTGATGACTGAGTCCATATTTATCCTGTTATGGAATTAGGCTATGTGTGTGTGTGTGTGTGTGTGTGTGTGTGTGTGTGTGTCTTTGTATGTAACAGACCAAGTAAGTCGAATCTTTCTCAAATCGAGCAATCAAGCAAAACAGCTGTCTAGCTTTGATTTGTCCATCCCAGTAAAAGTATCCCCTACACGCCATATTTCACGCTCCAAGATAAGAGGTGAGGCCTCAGTTTGTCCCCTTTAAGGGGCGTCCCCTGTGTACTGTCCGTCTCAGTCCCATGGTAAGGGTAGTGTGGTCTCAGTTGGTTTATACCAGGGAAGGAGGCATGTCTCTACCTATCATTGGTCTCAGTTTATCCCACTAAATGGGTGTGGCTTTACCTCTCAGGTATGTTTCACTTTTTTATCCCCAGTGAAGGAGGTGGGGCCTCTTTGCTTCTTAGTACCAATATAGGGGGCGTGGCCTTAGTTTGTCACTTTAAATGGGCATAGCCTCTATGCCTCTCAGCCCCATGATAAGGGGTGTGGCCTTAGTTTGTCACTCCAGTGGAATAAAGTGTGGTTTTTATGCCTCTTAGTTTCAAGATAAAGAGTCTGTCCCAGTAAAGGAGGTAGGTCTTTGCTTCTTAGTCCCAATGTAAGGGCATACCTCTGCCTGTCCGTCCCAAGATGAGTCGGTGTGGCTTCAGTTTGTCACCCCGATGAAAAGAGGTGTGGCCTCTATGCCTTTCAGCACCATGATGGGGGTGTGTGGCCTCAATTTGTTGCTCCCATTGAAGGAAGTATGGCCTCGTTCGTTCTTAGTCCCAAGATAAGAGGCGTGCCCTCAGTGCCAGGGAAGGAGGCATGTCCTCTGCCTGTCAGACCCAAGATGAGTCGGTGTGGCTTCAGTTTGTCTTAGTAAATGGGGTGTGGCCTCTATATTTCTCAGTCATGAAATAAGGGGTATTGTTTGTTTGTCATACCCAATGAAGGAGACATGGTCTCTAACTCTTGGTTTAAAGATAAGAAGTATGGCCTCAGTTTGTCCCATTTAAGAGAGAGTGGACCCTATGCCTCTGAGCACCATGGTAAGAGGTGTGACCTTAGTTTGCCCCAGTAAATGGGGTGTGGCCTGTATGCTTCTCAGTCCCAAAATAAGGGCTGTGGCCTCAGTTTGTCAGTTCTGCTGAAGGAGGTGTGGCCTCAGCTCCAAGATAAGAGATCATCTGTCCGTCCTAGTGAAGGAGGCACGACCTCTGCCAGTTCAGAATAAGACGCGTGGGCTTAGTTTGTCACATCCATCGAGGGAGTCATGGCCTCTGCCTGTCAATCCCAAGATAATTATGTAGGTCCCAGTAAAAGAGGCGTGGCCTTTCTGCCTTCCAGCCATAAGATAAGGGATGTGGCCTCAATTTGTAGACAGACGTGGTCTCAGTGCTTGTTAGAATTCAGTGAATCCTTCATTGGACCTGGTTCTGTTTAATACTTGCTGTACTTACAGACGGATGAGGACAAAACAGTCGATTTTCTGCGATGTGTAGTTGTTACTTAGCTCAATGCCTTAATTGTAATTTTTTAAAAACAGGGCTCAGGCCATCTGCTTAATGAGCTCCCGTCGTCTGCACTTATACTTTTATTAAAAAACGAAGAGAAGGAAAAAGTCTGGTTCATTCCCTTAATTTATTATGAGGAGTCACAGGAAGTTCACTGTATGATGCGATCTGTGTATGGGAAGTTCACTGTGTGTGTGTGTGTGTATGTGTGTGTGAGATGCCGATGCCGGGAGCTCTTGTCTGAGGTGATCATGAGTCAGCCGCGGAGCTCGAAGGAGACCGGACCAGCTGTCGCTCCATTACTTTCCATCGTCCTGGGAACCGACCAATCAGATGCTTGGATCTTAAAAATTCTTATCCAATCAAATATTTACACGTTTGCGTATAATGGAAAAACAAGTGTTATCAATCATATATTGTGTATCGACTATATATAAATGTTAACATGAGGCTACTATTGAGAGCATGGCAGGATGATGCTTATACATTTTTCTAATCTTTTCTGAAAAAGCCAGCTAACATGAACTAACCTGACAGGATTTCTGAAAAGACACATAAATATTCCAAATCAGTTCTAAGAACATTATGCAGCTAGCTAATACGGGTTTACTGCTAATGTGAAGCAAACACGAGCTGACTTGACAAGATATAATATTCATAAATATTCCAAGTCTTTACTGAGCACATTAGCTAGCTAACATAGCTAACATAAAGCTATTATAGGTAACATGAGCTGACCTGACAGGATTTTATAATGTGTTTTAAGGACATTAGCCAGCTAGTTAACATGTTTATAACTTACTAGCGTTGATAGCATGAGCGGAGTTAATCTGGCAGGATTTTATAATGAGTTTTAATGGCATTAGCCAGCTAGCTAACATGTTTAGAGTTTACTACTGAGGCTAATGTAGGTAGCATAAGCCAATCTGACGGGGTTTCTGAGGTGTTTCTGTTTAATGTTTATCATCTTTATTTCTAATGCTAACAGCTAACCTCGCTCTGGTTGTTTATCTCTCACGGTTTCACTCTTTCTGTCTCATTTGTACATAAAAATCTCTCTCTTTCTTTAAATAAAAATCTCTGTTATTTTATCTTTATGTCTCTTTCACATTTAACTTTCTGTCACTTATCTTTCCTTTAATTCTCGTTTTTTTCCCCTGTCCAAATTCCTACCGCAATTCTCTTTCTCTGTTTTTCTTTAAGGTCTCTGTACCTATATTATCTATATCTCTCTGTCTTTCCTCCCTGTTTCTATTGTATTTTTTTCTCTGCCTTTTTTGCCCTCTTTTGCTTTCTGTCTGTTGATCTCTGTATATGTTTATTCTTCCTATCACCATCTGGCTCCTTTCTCTCTCTCTTTCTCCTACCATTTTGCTGCCACTTTCTCCGTCTCTCTTTTCCCCTTTTGTCTTTCTCATGTCTCCCGTTTTCTTTCCTGCTTTCTTCATGTGTTATCACTGTTTGTTTACTCTTCCTTTCAAGCTTCAAGATTTGTGCCCTCCCTCCATCCCTCCCTCTCTCTCTCCGTCTCTCTCTGTCTCGCTTGCCATTTCTCTGACACTTTTTAAAGTCTTTCTCTATCTTCTCTCTTGCAACATTATTTCTTTTGTTTTCTTTTCAAGTGTTGTCCATTTACTTTTGGTAGATTTCTTTCCACTTCTCCCACACTCCTCTTTATTTCACTCCTTCAAAAACTATTCATGTCTCACATGTTGTCTTCCTCTCTCTCTCTATCTCTTTTAGTCTCCGATAATCTTCCTTCTCTCTTTTTCTTCCCTTCCTGTTCCCCCCCCCCTCTCTCTCTCTCTCTTCCCTGTCCACATGTATATACAGTATCAGATTGGCCTTTCCTTTAGTCTCTATGTATAATTTTTTTTTAGAAAATGAAAGTAAACAGGTTAAAGAGTAAATGCATGAATGGTTTAAATAAAGTTAATAAAATAAAGTCTTCCCTGTGCTAATTTTTTTTCTGCCTTGTTATCCTCTTTCGCTGTCTGTCTGTTGATCTCTGTATGTTTATTCTTTCTATCACCATCTGCCGCTCTACTTGCTTTTTTTCCTACCATTTCTCTGTCCCTTTCTGTCTCACGCTCTCTTTCTTTCTTTCTTTCTCTTTATCTCTTTTCTATCACCCTTTTTTCTTTGATGCTTTCTCTGACACTTTTTAGCCCCTTAAATGTTTTTTTCTGTCTCTCTATACTCTCCCTTATTTCTCACATTTCTCAAGTGCTGTCCATTTTCGTAAGTTGATTTCTTTCCACCTCTCCCTCACTCTTTCTCTTTATTTTTCTCTTTCTAAAAGTATTCATGTCTCACATGTTCTCTCTCTCTCTCTGGCTCCAGCGTCAGAGGAGTTGATGTCTTTAGCCGAGCTGGAGGATTTGCTGCTGAGGAAACTTTTTCACGGTTATCAGAAATGGGTGAGACCCGTCCTGCACGCCAACGACTCCATCACCGTCCGCTTCGGCCTCAAGATCTCACAGCTGGTGGACGTGGTGAGAGTTTCCCCTCTCTCTCTCTCTCTCTCTCTCTCTCTCTATCTATCCATCTCTTTCTCAAATACACCATTGACAAGTGTTCCAGATGTGTACACTCACTGCGTACACACGGGTGCACTCCCAACACACACAACCTAAAAACAGCTACCTTCAGCTCTGTGTTTGACAGGCAGAGTCGTTGTTAGTTCAGGCGGGATATGAGAGGAAATCATTACAGTGTGTTGTTTACAGACAAACACACACTCAGCGTCTGAAACGTCACAGCAGGTGTTTCATCCATGCTTTGTTGCGCTTGGTATCCCATAATCTTGTGCATGCGCGATGGTTTGAACAGAGATGTCGAGGACAATTAAAAGTGTACATGGATTTAGTCAGAACCTTTAAAGAACCTTTTAGAAAAAAAAAAGATAGGACGAAGTGTGTAATGGATTTGGGGCGAAATTGTGAGAAGTAACAGGTGAAGATACACAGCGTGTATAAATGCATTCACTCTCTCTCTTTCACACACACACACACACTAATTCAATAAATTAGAAAGCATGGTTTATAGCCAGGGACAAAAGGGCACAGATTTGCGTCTTTGTGTATAATTTAAAATTCAAACCCACACGCATGCACAGTCTAAAAGGCCATGGATGGAAAACCTTTTAGCTGAGCACACTGACGAAACGTGTTCTGAGCGAAGTGAATTATGTTAGAGCACTAACACGCGCTGAATCGATGGAGAGCTGGAGATCTCGTTCCTGCACTAACAGCCTCGGGTCCGGTTCAGTGTGCGGATATTCTGATGAGGTTTAAACCCCGGCACCGATAAAGTCTCAGTTCCTGTCGATTAGGTTTGTTGAACAGCAGCAGCTCTCACAGCGCTCGTTCTGATGCAGTCATGTCGTGTCGTAACTCGGTGGGGGATGGAGGGAAATTTTCCTCTTAGAGTGGCATCCAACATGGCGTGCTCCATGTGTCTCACGGTTCACATGTTCCATCTGTGGCATTGACAATCACATCAACGATTATTACGCTCCAGCATGTTCTTATCGTCAGTCTGCATTCTTAGATCTACAGTCATCTACAAGCGGCGTTCAAGTCAAGCAGGGACTTGTGAAGACATTTCCGGTAAATCAAAGCGTAAAACCCAAACGAGACTTGCATCGATCCCGGCCGAGTGTTGCGCGAAGTCTACAAATCCTGCACTTGAGTAAAAGCTGAGATTCTTTAGGGCACATATTACTCAAGTTAAAATAAAAATCCTCCATTTAAATGTCTACTTGAGTGATAATACAGAAGTACTCGCTGTAAGTGATCAAAATTATGGGACACATATTAGCTCACAGTTTCCTTTTTCATAGCAAAAAATCCTTCTCCTTCCGATTGTGCACCTACTGTTTTTGACAACCAGGTCCTTTCGTTTGAAACACCTGTTGATTTTAGTAAATTATTAATACGTATAATAGTAACGCATAACGCATAATAGTCAGCCAGTGGCAAAATTCCCACTTCAAATGCTACATACATGATTGTAGTTGGGTGATGCAACACCATACAGAAATGTGGTGAAGTAAAAGTACAGATATTTGCTGTACGATGTAACAGAGTACAAGGAAAAAGTATCATCTTGTACAGTATTAAGTCATTTGCAGATACATGAAATATTTACGTCATGACGGTACCAGGACGGTAACCAGTGACCTTCCACCTCTGCTCGGAGCCCACTGCAGTCGTTCCTGTGAGCATTATTGAAAATCGACTGATAACTTGTCCAGAGGGGAAGAGAGGCATCTGTCAGTGGGAACTGTATGCACTATTCCCTAACACCATTTGCACACACAGGAACTCTGCTGGGACTTATTGCCACATTGCCCATACAGTCCTAACCTCGCTTCAAGCCATTTCCACATGTTTGGGACAGTAGAGACGTGCTTCAGACATGAATCAGACAGGCAGCCCGATCATGGCTTCTGTTTTGTCTACTGGGCGGTTATCAAAAGTCCCACTTTGATTTGGACGCCCTTTGAACATTGAACCTAAATTAATTAAATTGTGATTTGCAGTTATATATCTAATGTAATTTAAAGAGGAATTATAATATAACCAAAACTGTGAATTACTGTATAACATAACCTACAAATTGCCTTATACTGTACGTTACTTTATAATTCTTTGGCTCCTGCTGGTGGTGAAAGCGCATCAGCACATCCTGATGGTGATCTTAGTCTTCATCGCTTATTTCTTTCCAATAAGATAAACAGAGTAAAATCATGATTTTAAGGACAGTTTTTGATATGCGGACAAATTTTGACGTCAGTGCCTAAATACTCATGTGCTCTCTCTCTATCTCTCTCTCTTTCTGTTTCTCCCTCTAGGATGAAAAGAACCAGCTTATGACTACTAACGTCTGGTTGTGGCAGGTAAACACGCTTCTTCTGTTTATGCATTGAAGACTTTGCTGTTTTAAAGACATTGTGTAAATGTGCGCCTCTCGCTCTATGTTTTTTAGGAGTGGATAGACTATAAGCTGAGCTGGAACCCAGAGAACTACGGTGGGATCACGTCCATCCGAGTGCCCTCGGAGAACATCTGGCTGCCTGACATCGTCCTCTATGAAAAGTAACATCTTTGTTCGCTATGACTCACTATGTGCCTCGTAACTTTTTAAAAATTATTTTATTAATTATGTTAAATAAAAATCCTCTGACCTTCAGCAGACAAGTCAAAAAAGGCTAATCAATCAAACACAAGCTGACCAATCAGGACTGCGCATTTATAATCCTATATTATAAGCAAAGAGCAAAGAAAACCATGACTAATAAGAAACCAACCAAGCAGGCCAAACAACCACATAAAATACAATTTAATAGCATCTCTTTGCTCTGATTGGTTGGATATGTATCTAAAATGTAGGACAGATGCTTAAAAATAAAATTGTGTCTGAAATCCATGGACATTTCTATGTTTTTTGCAGAGCTCACTCCTTTCTCTCTTTTTTCCCCTCCTTAGTGCTGATGGACGATTCGAAGGCTCGCTGATGACCAAAGCAATTGTCAAATATGACGGTACGGTGACATGGACTCCTCCCGCCAGCTACAAGTCTTCTTGCACCATGGACGTCACGTTCTTCCCCTTCGATCGCCAGAACTGTTCGATGAAGTTCGGTTCATGGACGTACGACGGCGCCATGGTGGACCTGACTCTGCTGGACCCCCTCGTGGACCGTAAGGACTTTTTCGACAATGGTGAATGGGAGATACTGGACGCCAGCGGGCGCAGAGGGAGCCGTCGTGATGGGATCTATTCCTATCCATTTGTCACCTACTCTTTTATCCTAAAGCGACTGCCTTTGTTCTACACGCTCTTCTTGATCATCCCATGCCTCGGCCTGTCCTTCCTGACCGTCCTGGTTTTCTATCTCCCGTCCGATGAAGGCGAAAAGCTCTCGCTGTCCACGTCCGTGCTCGTCTCGCTCACCGTCTTCCTCCTGGTCATTGAGGAGATCATCCCGTCTTCGTCCAAGGTGATCCCGCTGATCGGCGAGTACCTGCTCTTTATCATGATCTTCGTCACCTTCTCCATCATCGTCACGGTCTTCGTCATCAATGTGCATCACCGCTCTTCGGCCACCTACCACCCCATGGCGCCGTGGGTCAGAAGGCTCTTCCTGCAGAGCTTACCCAAAATGCTTTGCATGCGCGGCCACACCGATCGTTACCTCTATGCCGAAACGGAGCCACACCGGAGTCCGGAGCTGAAGCACGGGATGAAGAAAGGGATGAAGAAGAGCGCAGGAGGGAAGGAGGACGAGTCCTGGGTGGCCATGCTGGAGAAAGCCACCAGTTCTGTCCGCTACATATCCAGACACATCAAGAAGGAGCATTTCATCAGAGAGGCACGGTTTAAATATTTATCGGAATTGTAGATGTTGTTGTAATACTGTAAATGTTAAAGATACAGTCAGCATTTGCTTGTTTTAATTTAACGCATGCGGTCATTATGTGTGTTTTCAGGTGGTTCAGGACTGGAAGTTCGTGGCTCAGGTGCTTGACCGGATCTTCCTCTGGGTTTTCCTCACCGTATCCATAGTCGGCACCATCCTCATCTTCACCCCGGCTCTCAACATGTACCTCAGCTCCGCTTCTTAAAGACAAACCCATCCTTACCCGAAACACACACAAGAGACAGCTTTCCTTTATAATAAACACTTTATAATAATGTACACCAACCAATCTTTTAATTCTCGCCATTATTCGTTTTCTAAAACGGCAGCTTAACCCGCAGGTTTATATTGAATACTATACGTAGTCTCCAGTTTCAGTGCTTTGTATCACTTTTTCAGATATTCAAGACACGCTGTTATAGGAAAATAATCAACGCTAGTGTGTAGACTTAGTTCCCAACACCTCCATTACCTCACCGAAGGTGAACACACCCTGAGTGTCGGAGCTGATATTGTCGCAGTGGAAAAATTTTGTACGTAAATGCTATTCCAGACTGCCCCATATTTATGCAACCCAAGTGTTTTCCAGTGTTTTCCGTACAGCTGATACAAACCTCACGGAGAGACTACAGCAAATGTACTAATCAACCCGTTATATAACAAGATGAAACCATTTCCTTTTGTCTTTATACTGTCCATCAATATATTAACAGTGGATATAAAAAGTCTCCTCATCTCCTCTTCAGGTCACCCTACAGACTTTCAATCCAATTTAGGTCTAGGCTGTGGCTTTGCCATTCCAAAACGTTAATTTACTTCTGGTGAAGCCATTGTTTTATTGATTTGGATGTATGCTTTGAGTCGTCGTCATGCTGAAAGATGAAGTTTCTCTTCATCTTCAGATTTCTAGCACAAGCCTAAAGTTTTTGTGCCAATATTGACTGGTTTTTGGAGCTGTTCATAATTCCCTCAACCTTGACTAAGGCTCCAGTTCCATACTGAAAAAAAAAAAAAAACAGAGCCAATGCACGATGCTGCCACCACCATGCTTCACTGTGGGCTGGGTGTTCTTTTTGTGATGTGCAGTGTAGTTTTCATACCATAACACCCTTTTCCTCGTGCTTTTGAGAGACTTTAAAGTGTGTCTTTGCAAAATTTAACCTGGCCTGGATTTATCCTGGCTTTCTTCACCCTACCCTATAGCCCAGACATACTGTATGAACGATACGGAAGATTGCTGTCACATGTACTACACAGCCAGTACTTGCCAGAAATTCTTTCAGCTCCTTTAAACCAGTTTTCTTTTCAACTTTTCATAAATTTTGGAGGTAATATCACTGTTGCACCACATTTTCTCCATTGATGATGACTATTCAGGAAATTCTTTTGTAACCTTCTCCTGACTGATACATTTTAACAAAGAGCTTTTAACAGCTGAACCTTATTAGGGGTAAATCAGAGGCACTTTTTAAATGATAGCAGGTGTGTACTGATTGCTTAATTCCGAACACAACAACATCTCCAGTTATAAAAGGGTGTGCACTTATGCAACCATATTATTTTATCTTTTTATTTTAAACCCCCCAAAAGATTTCTGTTTGCTTTTTAATCGTGTTGTACAGGTTTTTGGTCTCATCAAAGCTGGAAAAAGACATGACAAAAAAAAATGACATTTTGACTTTTTATATCCATTGTAATGTCTGTCCGAGTGTTGCATATACTGTATGTCTACATCTTTATGTAATCCAATGCTTTAAAGTCTTGACATTTTTGTTAAATATGTTGAATTTCCCCCACCACAAGAAATAAAATCAATGAAAACGTAAATGTTTCGTGCGTCTTGAGAGTGTAAGGTCACTATTTACTTCATAAAGAAGGGATTAAACCAAGGAGGGATCATTTGTCTGAGTAGGGCAAATACCTGGTACATCAAACCCAAGATTATACATTCTTAAATTCCTGCTATCGCTAGCAAAGATGCTAGTTGACACTAGAGGTCAGTGTTGTGCGATTGAACAGAGTTGAACAAAAACCATTTCTAACTGTTACAAGTTTTTTGTTCACCATCCTACATTATCTGAGTTTGATTATTTTTCATGTTTATGTGCTGACAGCGTTAAAAAATTGTCGATAAAATTAATTTTAACATGAAAAAGAATAGAAAAGAGAAAAATCCATTATAGTGCGAGAAGCTTCATCACACAGTCACTAAGAAGATTGTACATCATACAAGATCTTATCGTAATCGCAGAAAAACTATTAATTAGTCGGTTACCCGCCTCATCTGGAGTTTATCTCTATTATGCTGTAATAAACCACGCACTCAGCTCTGTGATGAGAATCAGCAGGAGAACACACACACACACACACAGTATCTGATGCCTGCACTGAGACACTTTAAAGGGAATGGACATGGGAGTGGACTTCAGTGATAAACAGTAAAAGTTTACTCACTGTATAAGCAAATAGATAATCACTGAAACTGTGACGGAAGTCCAAATTGAATGTCAATATTCACACAGAGAAGTTTGCATGTGTTTAAAGTCAGGTTATGCAACTGCTGAAGTTAGGTTTTTGGGCTTCTCATTGAGATTATGATGAATGGATCATGTGCATAACATGTAAACCATTACATGACAACATGTAGACCATTATACAATGTCTGTTAGACCATTACACAATAACTGGTAGACCATTACACGAAACCATGTAGACCATTACACTATACCTCGAAAACCATTACACTATAAATGGTAGACCATTACTATTAAATGGTAAACCATTACACTATAACTGGAAAAGCATTATACAAAGTCTGATAGACCAATACACAATGCCTGGTAGACCATTACACAATGTCTGGTAGATCATTACACTATAAATGGAAGACTATTACACGATAACATTTAAACCATAACACTAGCACTGGTAGACCATCACACAATAACTGGTAGACCATTACACGAAACCATGTAGACCATTACACTATAATTGAAAGACCATTACACTATAACTGGTAGACCATTACACTATAACTGGTAGATCATTACACTATAACTTGTAGACCATTACACTATAACTGGTAGATCATTACACTATAACTGGTAGACCATTGCACTATAACTGGTAGACCATTACACAATAACTGGTAGACCGTTACACTCTAACTGGTAGACCGTTACACTCTAACTGGTAGACCATTACACTCTAACTGGTAGACCATTACACTATAACTGGTAGACCACTACCTTGTAACTGGTAGACCATTACACTATAACTGGTAGACCATTACACTCTAACTTGTAGACCATTACACTATAAATGGTAGACCATTACACTATAAATGGTAGATCATTACACTATAACTGGTAGATCATTACACAAAACCTATAGACCATTACACTATAATTGAAAGACCATTACCTTATAACTGGTAGACCATTACACTATAACTGGTAAACCATAACACTATAACTGGTAGACCATTACACTATAACTGGTAGACCACTACCTTATAACTGGTAGACCATTACACTATAACTGGTAAACCATTACACTCTAACTGGTAGACCATTACACTATAAATGGTAGACCATTACACAAAACCATGTAGACCATTACACTATAATTAAAAGGCCATTACCCTATAACTTGTAGACCTTTACACTATAACTGGTAGACCATTACTGTACATGACACCTAACAATACTAAAAACAAATTACTCGTGACTTATATTATTGGACTCGAGAGAGGCCAGTCTCAAAACCCCCACCAAACCAGCTCTCCTGAGCAACTTGTCCAAGTGCGTGGCATCCCTGCTTCTGAGGCCTCACCAACAAAATACTGTGTAGAAAATCGAAACCATTACGCCATTGCTACAGTAGGAGACCATTACACAGCAACATCTAGACGATTACACAGTAACAATTAGACACAATTAGACCTTTAAATGCAAGCCTTCGTCCGAGAAATAATCAGGAAATTCAAACTGAAGTCTGAAATACTGAACACTTTTTTATTTTAAATGCAAATGTAATAGAATGTAACATAAAAAACATGATGCAATTTAGGAATGCAATTTTAAAAAATCATGTACAGTAATTGTTGTGTTTCAGAACTTCACAGACCTTAAATCAAGCATTTGTCCATTTGTCTCTTAAAAGTTTAAGAGTTTATAGAGTACTGTATATTTGATATGTGAAGTGTAATGGGAAAATATTCATTAAAAATCATAGAGAATGCATCAAAGTCATCTCCATTACCTTCATGCCTTTTAAATCCTCCAGGGTTTAAAATAAAGCAAGACAAATGAGTGATTTCATGCTTACTTATCATTTATTGAAGTAGTCGTCAATATCGGAGCTTTAGGACTTCAGGGCACTTCCAGACATGCTGTTATAGGAAAATAATCAATGCCAGGTTGTTGGCTTATGCTTTTCATCATCTCCATGACCTCACCCAAGCACTAAATAACCCCACAAACCGTATACAATCCTAAACACACCCTGAGCTGAAACTGTCTCCTCAGTGTAGAAGAAGTGGTTTTGATGGAGAAATGCTCAGAAATGATATCCAGACTACCAGGTTAAATATATCAATCAAGGTTATGAAAGATGTAGTCTACTCACACCAAAAAACAGGGAAAAGTACAGAAAGGTGCCTTTATTTCTGAGAATGTAGGGTCACCATTTATAAAGAAGCGATTAGCGTTTCAGTTAAATATAGTCTTCTCACAGATCCAGGTGAACTCATAATCACAGGGATAGTCGGCCCCGTTGTAGACGGGATCAGGCATTTCACCAGTTAAAACGCAATACTCATTTCCTTCCAAGTTGTTGGGTTCTCCACTCCCCCAGTACCTGAAGGACAGGATCAGAGGATCTGCTGTGTTTATCGAGCGAATGACACGTCAGCAAAACATCATCAAGACAAAAGATCAGTCCAATGACTTCTTACCCAACGCTCTCTGGGGTACCATCCACCCACGTCCACTGGCCCTCGACCTGCCTGTCGAGACCGATCCAGGCTCTTCTGCCACACAGCACGTTATGAAGGAACGTCTGTCATGAGTAAACGGTAAGTATTATTCACCTCAGTCGGCTTTTCTCTCCTTCTAATTCTCTCTCTGTCTCTCTCCTTTACCTGTTCCTCTTTGCTGTTTATGATCACCAGGTCTATTCCTCTCTCTTTGCAGTCCTGTCTGCTGTTATTCCAGTTCTTCTCCTCAGTAGAGATGTAATAAAGACTGGAGTCGAAATACATCCATCCTGGATCCAGATTCATTTTCACAGGTTATCATCAGTATCCTCATTAATATTCACAGTATATAATAATGGCAGTATCACTACTGGTTCGGAAAGAAAACTGAATTATTAGGATACTCCGACTGATTCGTCACTCACCCTGTTTAGAAAGCCTCTGGAGTTCCTCTCTCTCCATCTGCAACCGATCTCTCTCCATGGTCAGGGTACTCAGGTTATTTTCCGTGGTCAGACTAATGTATTTGATCGACAGCACCATGATAGCGACCAGGAGACCCACACACACCAACAGGAGCAGCACATACACTGCAGTCAGTCTGTGACATCTGCTCCTTTTGTTGTCTCTCCCTGTTGGTAAATTGACACAGAAATACGGAGGCATTTGGATTAATATTTAGTTTTAACATGTTCTAAAAATAAATCTTTCTACCAACGTAGTAATGGATCATACCAATCCTGCATGAACCGATACATACAGTACACACATATATTACTACACACAAATATAAAGCTGATGCATTACAGTCGGACTGATGTATTTCAAGCGTTTATTTCTTTTCATTTTGATGATTATGCCTTACAACTAATGAAAACCCCAAATTCAGTATTGGAGACTCATGGTGTAATCACACACTCTAATCAGCTCGTTAACAAAAAACACCTGCAAAGGTTTTCTCAGCCTTTAAATGGTCTCTCAGTCTGGTTCAGTTGGCTACACAATCATGGGGAAGACCAGAAGATCATCATCGACACCCTGCACATGGAGGGTAAGGCATAAAAGTTCACGGAAAAGTTGAATGGAAGGGAAAAAGATGGTAGAAAAAAGTGCGGACAAGCAACAGGGATGGCCGCAGCCTTTAGACGATTGGGAAACGGAGCCCATTCAAGAACTGTCACGTTCCTTGTGTCAAGCAACTCCTAAACCAGAGACAACGTCAGAGGCGTCTTACCTGGACAAAAAAAAAAAGCACTGGACTGTTGCTCAGTGGACCAAAGTCTTCTTTTCAGATGTAAGCGAATTTTGCATTTCATTTGGAAATCAAGGTCCTAAAATTTGGAGGAAGAGAGAAGAGGCACAGAATCCAAGTTGCTTGAAGTCCAGTGTAAAGTTTGTATAGTCAGTGGGTGTTTGGGGAGCCCTGTCATCTGCTGGTGTTGCTCCACTGTTTTATCAGGTCAAAGATCTATGCAGCCATCTACCAGGATGTTTTAGAGCACTTCATGCTTCACTCTGCTCACCAGCTTTATGGAGATGCTGATTTCATTTTCCAGCAGGACTTGGCACCTTCTAAAAGTACTACTACCTGGTTTAATGACCATGGTATCCCTGTGCTTGATTGGCCAGCAAACTCGCTCAACCTAAACCCCATAAAGAATCTATGTAGTATTGCGAAGAGGAAGATGTGAGACACCAGACCCAACAATGTGGAAGAGCTGAAGGCCGCTATCAGAGCCACCAGCGTTTCGATAACACCTCAGCAGTGCCACAAACTGATCAGCTCCTTGCCACGCTGCATTGCTGCTCTAATTCATGCAAAGTTTATACCTTTCAGTGGTCCAACATTTCTGTGAGTGTATATATTATATGAATATAATATACATTACGAGTTTCACTTTTTGAATTGAGTTCTTTTCGATGGTATAACAATTTATTGAGATGCACCTGTATATTACACCTGCTCACAAAAGTGAGTTTGCTCTAATTTCAGCAAACATTTTATTATATCTATACTATAGAAATGAAGCTTGGATATATTTTAGAGTAGTCAATGTGCAGCTTGTATAACAGTATAGAATTACCGTCCTCTGAAAATAACTCAACATCCAGCCATTATTGTCAAATATGTCCGGCAACAAAAGTGAATACGCCCTAAGTGATAACAGCTCTACATCTTTAACCATGCAAAGTCACATGTCCCATTCATCATGTTCATGTGTTTGCCAGTGGCCGACAAACTTTTTCTCACTTTTTTCTACCATCATTTTCCCTTCCATTTAACTTTGCCCTGAACTTTTATGTCTTACCCTCCATGTGCAGGGTGTCGATGATGATCTTCTGGTCTTCGCCATAATTGTGTAGCCAACTGAACCAGACTAAGAGACCATTTAAAGGTGGCCGAGTATGTCTCCAGAGCTGAACCCTATTGAGCGCATGTGGGTCGTCCTCAGGTGGAAGGTGGCGAAGCGCCTTGAGTCTAACATCCAGCAGCTCCGTGATACCATTATGGAGGAGTGGAAGTGGATCCCAGAAACAACATGCAGCATGTGCAGCTCTGGTGAAGTCCATGCCCAGGAGGATTAAGGCTGTAATATTTTAACAACTAAATATTGACACTTTGGACACAGTTTTGACATGTTCATTCATTTTCTGTTGCCAGTTACTTGGAAGACACAGTCTGTAAGTTGAGTTATTGTTAGAGGACAGTAAATCTGTACTGTTCTACAAGCTGCACATTGACTACTCTAAAGTATATCCAAGTTTCATTTCTAAAGTATTGTGTCTTGAGAACATATAATAAAGTGGTTGCTGAAATATGAGGGGTGTACTCAGTTTTGTGAGATACTGTAGATGTACATATGTAAATGATTAAGCTCTTGTTAATGAGACTAAGATTTAAGTATCGCCCTTTTCTTCCTTGTTCTCTTTCACTTCACCTTTTAATAGCAAATCAGATAGATGGATATACACTATAAATGTACTGTACTTTATATGTTTTATGAATATTGTGAAATGTTCATTAGCTGCTGCTTTAGGACATCAATCAACACTTTCATTAATTGAAATAATTTAATAAAATAAATCAATTTGACCATTTGAATCTAGATTTCATTCACTATCATGTTAACTTAGCTTCTGTTATAATGAACTTCCAGCAAGTATGCTTGCATAAAATTCCCGCTATCCGTTATCACCCAAATGAGGATGGTTTCCCTGTTGAGTCTGGTTCCTCTCAAGGTTTCTTCCTATCGCCGTCGCCCACGGCTTGTTCATCAGAGCCAATCTGATCAATACCATCTATACATGTTTTCTCGCTTATACACATTTCCATAATTTCCAAAGAAGCTGCTTTGAGAAAATGACCATTGTTAAGAGCGCTATATAAATAAAATTTGAATTGAAAAACTGAATTGAAATGAATTAACATATAATGAGTGTTATTTTAAAGTTTGTGTGTGTGTGTGTGTGTGTGTGTGTGTGTGCTCCGCACCTGAGCTCTCAGGATCCTGGTTGTCTGTTGGAGTCTCCATTTCCAGCTCATCCTCCGAGGTGCCTTCACCTGCCTGGAAGGTGTTATATGCAGGAGGTCCAGGGTTCGACAATGTCTCCTGACTCATCCTCATGCTCCAGCAGGCGGCCACTGATCCCTCTCTCTCTGATCTTTCACTGATCTTTCACTGATCTCTCTCTGACCTCTCTTTGATCTCTCTCTGAACTTCTTTTGAGAATCTGTTTGATCTGACCTGAGATCTGACTGCTGCCAGGCCCTGATCTTCTTCCTCCAGCTGTAAACCTGGAATGCTTATTATATGGGAAGTTACACTGATCATGGTGTCTGAAGCCACGTCACTCTTTTCCCATTCTTATTTATTCTTTTTTTAAAAAGAAGTCATTTGCATAGACCCTCCCCCCGACTAATTCCGGGCTTAGGGCTTATTATTATAATTTTTTTTTCCAACAAGGCTCATTAAGAGAATTAAGCCGATTTACAGAATTTAAATATATAAAAGTTTTTAAACGATACAGGTTTATTTTCACCATTTATAAAAAGCTACAGGGGTTAAAACCCCGACTCAGGTAGGGGAAACACATCATGGCCAACACTGAGCTCGTTTAGTGTGTGTGTGTGTGTGTGTGTGTGTTTTACATTAAACGTCTCCACAAAACGACCTTCCGTATCGGTGTGATTTTATACTAAACTGTATCACACAGACGTCGGGCATCTGAAACTCGCTCGCTGCTAGGCATCCGCGCATGCGCACGCACTCCCGCGCGGGGCAGACGCACGCGCGCCCGCACGCACGCACACGAGATTCAAAGGTGCTTTTTCTGGCAAATAGAATATAATAGATTAGAGCAGAATTGAATAGAATATAAGGAATAAAAAAAAAAAAAAAAACAGGAATAAAAAAAGAAATTTTTAAAAAAGGAAGTAAAATCCAGTGAGGAAAATGTAAAATAATAATAATAATAATAAAAATAGATACACAGTTTTACAATTTAAGGTGAATAAATGAGGTAAAATGGTATCAAAAAATGTGAATATACTGTTTCCATGTGCACGTGCATGATGATTGTATATACAGGTGGGAACGAAACTGTACATAAGGTATATAACCTGCAAGTTATAGAGATAATAATAGAGAGAATAAACCAGTACAGCATATACAGTAACCAGCAAATATTATTACAAGAGAGGATGAAATGAATGAAGGATGTGACCACAGTGCAATAAAGACATATGTATATATATATATATATATATATATATATATATGAGCCTATTTATAGTGATGTCAGCAAAGGAGATCCCTGTCCTCATGCAGATTTATTGCAGTTGGGAGAAAAGACTTCCTGTAGCCTTCTTTGTCACAGCAGAGCCGAAGCTTTACTCTTACTGAAAGTGCTATACTACTACTACTACTAATAATAATAATAATAATAAATATACACATAGTGCTTAGCACTGTCGCCTCGCACCCCTAGGACCAGGGTTCGATTCCCGCCTTGGAGTCTGTCTCTGTGTGGAGTTTGCTCGTTCTCCTCGTGGGTTTTTGGTAGGTTTCATCATTTTAACCATCATTTTAAGAAAATCAATGCATTTGAAGTTTTTTAAACGTATATAAACATGGTCACAAATAATAACCCTGTCTGGTCGATTCTGCTTATCATTTTTTTATCGACCCCCCAGGGCCATACTCTTAATTTCTTCGTGAATTTGCATATTAATTCTTCTCAAACCTCATTGTTTCTGTAGACAAAACATCAATTGCTGGAGATTTTAATATTAATTTTGAGAATCCAGAAGACCCTCTGAGACGTTCAGCATTTATGTCCATTCTGGACTCAGGAGCAGGACCCACTCCTAGATTTACCACTAACATTCAGATTGAATGTAGAAAATATAGCAACATTTCCACAGTCATTTAAAGTGTGTCTTAGTAATAATGCACTTACATTGCCACGCTACCGCAAAAAACGTCAATTTGCATCAACTTTATCATTATTCTCCCTGAATTATCACCGTCTGACCTCACAGAACCACTTGACTGAATGTTTAAATTCAGCGTGCCCTTATACTCTAGATAATGTAGCTCCACTAATAAGAAAAATAATTAGAGGAAAAACACCCTATACCAGGGAACCCTTGTATAACGATCACACACGTACTTTAAACTAGGATGTTAATGGCGCAAACTAAATTGTTAGTATTTCAAGTAGCATGAAATGAAAGCATAAATTAAAAAAAACTCCTCAATATAGCTCTCCACTCTATATATACAGTTTATATAAATTCTAGTACTATGACTGTAATACTGCAGCTAAATTAACTAGGTATAAGACCACTAAGGAAACATACACATCAATAGCATGCAGTAGGGAAAACTTTATCATTTTTTCACTAACAAAATATCAGGCAAAAAATTTGCTTTGGTTGGCTTTAAAATTAGACAGTTTAACAACAAATGAGATGTAGGTGGTATCAGATCAGCACTTAGAATATTTAATTTCCACTTTAAGAGACTAAGAGATTTCAGCAATATCATCAACTTGTGCACTACAGTAGATGCCACACGACTACTCAAACAGATATACTGTACCAGAAAAAAAAATAGGAGATAAAAATTTGAGTCTGGATAAGGGTGTCTGCCAAATGCCATAAATGTAAAAGTAAACGGTTAAAGTGGTAAATGACCTCCTACTAGCCTCTGATCATGGTTGCGTCTTTTTGCTTTGTGTTGCTTGACCTTAGTACAGCTTTCAATACCATTGATCATAAACCTCTCCTTAATAGATTAGAAAATGTTGCAGGAGTTACAGGAACGGCCCTCTCCTGCGTCAGGTCTTATTTGACTGATCATTATCAGTTTGTAGATGTAAATGGTGACTTTTCTTCGTGTACTAAAGTGACGTTTTATGTTCCACAAGGTTCTATTTTAAGCCCACTTCTATTTCCTCTGGGGAACATAATTCGTAAGCATGGTATTATGCTGATGATACACAGTTATATGTCTCAGCAAAGCCAGATGGGAAAAGCCAGATTCATAATGTTGAGCAATGTGTGAAGGACATAAGACACTGGAGGGTTATTGAACTTTCTCCTACTTAACTCTGACAAGACAGAAGTACTGGTACTAGGACCACGGGAAGCTTTCTGATCATACAGTAGCTCTGGATGGCCTTTCTGTTCCATTATGTGCAGCAACAAATGACCTTGGTGTGATTATAGATTATTATATAATAGTGATTATATATAATCTATATTACATTATAGTGATTATAGATAACAATCTCTCATTTGAAGAGAATATGTAGAGAATATTACCAGGATAGCATTTTTTCATCTCAGAAATATTGTCAAGGTAAGAAATATATTGTCACTACATGATGCAGAAAAATTAGTGACTTACGATCTGCCACGCCTACTTCGATCAAAGGATGCAAACTGCCTGTTGGTATCTCATATCATAAAAACCACAGCGGTGGGCAGAGTTTTTTTTAACAAAGTTAAGGAATAAAATTATAATTTATGTTTGGGACTCAGGCACAGTCTCAGTGTTTAAGTCTAGGCTGAAAACCTATTTATTTAGCCAAGCCTTCTGTAAATAGGTCTGTCGTAGATAAAGATGCAGATCTTGTTGACGTAGGAGTTTTATGGTGAGCTGATATTTTTGGATCCTGTCTTCGCCCTCTTTAATTGATCAATTAGGCTTGTTGACGGTGAAATGACAGGTTGTTTTACTTTCCTGGGAGTCATCACGTCATGTCAGAATGGATATTTCCAGTGGAAATGTTCTAACAGATATCCCCAAAGTCTTGTTTACACGCTCTAACAATTTCACATCACACTGCTTCCTCAGAGAGAAGCAGTTTCAAGACAGTCACTTCCTGAAGCTGTAAGTGTTGCTATTTTTATGTTAGCTATTGTACTGTTTGTTTAACAAGGTAGCTTGCTGAACTCACCCGTTACGTGTACAGTAACTTGTATTGCATGCTGAAGCAGGATAGTTCCTCAGACTCGTTATATTGCGGTATTTTCTAAATCTTTTTAAAAATTGGTGCTAAACTTCTAAAGCTAATTTCAGTTGCATTAAAGGTAGAGTCGATGGTGGTAACTTGGCATGTTTATTTAGCATCTTTATAACATTGCAGGTCAAATAAACTGTACGTACGGCAAAGAATTGGCTGCTAATAATTCTGGGTGTAAAAAGGAACATTTTTTTTATCCAGGGTTCATGTCTGGATTGTGTGAAAGCAGTCTCACAATGAGAATAATAGCCATCCAATATTAGATAACTAGCTTGTTCATATGACTAACCTAGCATTCTTTAGCCTTCTTTTATTCTTTAGTTTATTGCTAGTTTAGAAACTCTAAGTTTGAAACCCACATGAAAGAGTTTAAAGATGCCGCTGCCATTTCTTACCCGGGGAGTCAAACGAGCAAAAACTGTTCATGCTCTTCAGGTGGGAGGGATGCAAACCATGCCAATTTTGGACATCTGTGAGCTCATGTATGTTCGATTTTCTCTAAATGTACTATGTACACTGTTCTGTGCTGTCATATGATATAGAAGGGGACTGGCCATGAGGAAACAATAATATTACAGAAAATTGGTGAAATACAGAGTTATATTAAAGTATAAAAAAAATAAAAGTACACAAATATAGAAATGTGAAATATACAATAAATCTGCTCAGGAGGTTAAATGATTTTATAACAAAAACTTAACATTTATTTAAGAAATATAAAATGCTAGAAAAAAAAACATGAGTACACAGCGGGAAAATTCCTTGATCTACAAAAAGCATTTGATTCCACTGATCACAAACGTTCATTACCAAGTTAGAAAGATATGCTGTCGATGGGTTAGCATACGATTGGTTATGTACTATAATTATTTATAATATCTGCAATATAAATAATGTGAATTCACAACTAATGAAGGTAAACTACTGCTGTGGCTTTTGCAAATATTGTACATATGCATTTAAACAGAACAATTGTTATAGTGTAGGTAAAGGACATTGAGCCAAAGTCAAACTACATTGATTATATTTGTACATGGTGTCCCAGGTAGAAAACTTAGAAATAAGTTTGGAATTCATATGGTGTCTGGAATTTGACAAATTTGGGAGTGATAACAGATAATGAGTTGAAAAACACAAAATCAATCACTTCAAAGCAAAAAAACAAATAAAACCTGTTGCATTATTATACAAAGCTCAAGCATACCAGGAACGCTTACATACATTATATTTTTCACTTGTATTTCTACGAACAGTTTGACAGCAGAACGAGATAAATGCCATTTTAAGACTTTTACTCATTTTGGCAAATTGGTGTTTGCGAACTGCTTTTAACGTTTTGAGCAAAACATTTTTATTTTATTTTTTTTTTTCAAAACTGCAATAACAGAGTTATTCTAATTTGCTGTCAAACTGTTGGGAAACTGAGAAATATAAACAAAAATGCTAAAAAAAATAAAAAATTATATACAACTTGTTAATAAAGCTAACTATAACGACAAAAAAATCAACTACTTATTCAACTAAATACTTAAAAAACATATTTGTAGATTTGAAAAAACTATATAAATGATGTATAAAATAAAGTGAGTATGATTTGAGAGGATAACTTATCATAAAGTGTAATGTAACATGCTGGTTTTAACTCACAGACTAAAATTTATTTATTTTTTCTCACATATCCAAACAAACTCATTTTGACAGTCATTTTCAACCAAGAGTTGTGTACCATCTGGCTGCTGTACAGCTATCGCGCAGTCGTCTTTACCTGGATTTCTGCTGGATTCTTTATACATCCAGGACCTGAACAGGGAATCAAAGGATTGTGTGTTTCGTTTCTTAGAGCAACAACATTCAAAAGTAAATAATTACGTCATGAGTAGAGTTCAGTTTAGTGATTTCTTAGTCTTACACTGTGGTCAGTGGTGTACCGTCCACCCATTCCCACCTGCCCTCGTTGTCCCTGTCATTAAGACCAATCCAAGCCGGAGTGCTCCCCAAAATTTTAAAGATGAAGTCCTGCGACCATGAGATAACATGAAAACACAAACATGACTCACTCTAAAATATGTAAAAAAATATATATATATATTTATTGTCCCTGTAATGCAAAAAAACTATGCTCACAGCAAGAATTACAAGAATTATAATGAAGACCAACCAAAAGCCACATAGACACAGACAACAGATATAAAACAAATAAAAAATAATGACATTTATATGAATAATCATAAATAAATATTTATATATCAGTCATCATACTGTCATAACACTAATGAAAACAATAACTACTAACAGAACCGATTGAAAATGTAAGCATAGCAACAATAAGCAGAATAGCACATTTTGTTTAATGATGGACAATTAGAACCTTAAGATGTTTAGCTGACTGTAATAAAATGTTAACATTGGAGACGGATTCACGGATTGATGCATAGAATGTGTCTCGACAAGAAACAAATTTAATAACAAGCAGAAAATCCAGATGGTGGTCAGGGTTAGCGTGTAGCGTAAATTTTTAGACCGTAAATTCCTCTGCTTCACCAAGACATGTCTGAACTATATGGACAGAACAATGGAGTTGGGGAAGTCAAGGGAAGGTCGAATTTATCTCCTACACACCCAACCTGGGGCTTCTGGGGCTACCTTGGACATAGTCAGGGATGTTTATATCCCACCTCAGGCAGATAGAGACAGTGCCTTACAGTACTGTATGTGAACTACATAAGTCTCTCCATCAACACCAGACTCCCAAACTGCCAAACTTCCATCAACATATTACTTGACTCACCAGGTGCAAAAGGATATTGGACCATACTAGCATGCTCTACTTTGTTCTAAAGCAATAAGACACAGTCTAATAAAGCATTTGCGGCATTGCACCATGCCACTTTCTTAGTCGCTGCTATTTCTAACAAAGTCTCAAACAGGAAGCTCTAGTTCAAATGAAGTTCAGAGAGTCAAGAACCATTCTGATAACATCAGTGAGTTTGGATGAGTGGTTGTGAGGGTTATTGGGAAATTACCCAAATACGACACTGTTATGATGGGTTGATACCATGAACCAGGAGAGAAGCTTCCAAACCCGTTAGGAACAACAGAGCTCCAGAAGAGAGATTGGACTGTTTCTGAAAACTTCGTTTTCATATCACATAGGCGCAGTTTCTGTCACATTTACACCTTAGTTAAGAAGGTCCATCAATGTTTTTACTGCTAAAACTGCCCTCCAAGGAAGTTTTGTACCTGCACTATCATAAGCATCCTCCTGGCAGGAAACAGCACAGCCTGGTTTGGTAACACCACCAAGCAACACCTGGATAGTTCCAAATGGAGTGGAGTGATCACCTGAGTGCACCATATAGACCAACTTCCCTTACCTGCACTCAATCTATAGTAAGCTCTACTCGACCAAGGCCAGGATGATGGCAGGTAAAAGGACCTCAGCCATCTGAAAAATGGATTCATATCTCTATTCTTACCAGATCACAGGTTTATGAGGCTCCTGAACAGTTCAACAGAAAAGCATTCACCCTGTCATCAGGAGATTGTGAGTTTAATGACAACCAACTGTGTTGGAACAAAAAATTAATGGCAATACTAGCCAATTGTGTTCAGGTAAGTGTTTCTGTTCCCTGGTCTCACGTTTCGCTGGAAGTTCTGGTTGAGAGTCTGAACCCTGGAAAAAAAGGAGGAGGAAGATACTGTACAACTCCTCATTGGCTCTGTGGTTGCTTTCAGGGAATGAAAAATCTTGCTAAACATGATTGGCTCATTTTTTTGCTTGCAGGAACTCCTGGCCACAGTTGGTTGTCATGGAACTGTTCAGAAGCCCCATTAACCTGTAATCTGCTCTACCTTCATCAACGTTGCTCTTAAAGAAAATCACCTTAGAATTTAACAGCACTGTTATAAGACAATTTCTCATAGGTCACCTGTTCCACTTTGCTGTTTATGATCACCAGGTTGCCGTTCTTTTCGATGCAGTCATCTTTGCTGTCAGTCCAGGTCTTCCTTGCTGGGATGTAGTAACTACTGGAGCCGTATGTTGTCCATCCAGCGTTTACCTGAGTATCTGAGCACATAGCGGAACATATTACCTGTAGCATATCGATTGTTTTAGTCTCAAATAGAAGAGGCTTTAAAACGTTTACTCACGAAAAGCATCCAGCTCGTTTTGAAGTTTGTCTTTCTCTTGCAGTAACATGTCCATCTTATTCCATACCTCGTTGTTGTTTATCTTTAGTGATTCTAATTCTTTCCTCAGTTTCTGAACTATAGCTTCTTTTTGCTCTATCTCCGTAATCAGGGTGTTATAACGAGCCAGCAGCTCGTCTCTCTCTACAGTCTCATTGCAACACGTATCGTTCTTTTCCGGAGAATCAACTGAAAGTAAGGAACAGAAAAAAATGCCACACATTCTCTGATTAAAATACCGATTGTTCTACTTTGTCTTAAAATCTGAACCTACCGTGCAGTCTCAGGACGATGTTAAGAGTCGCCTGAAGAATACACATCACCCCCAGACATAACGCAGTCATCCAGAACGCTCCTAAAAGATTCACAACGTACAAGTTTATTATTTTTCTTCGTGTGTCTTTATACAGTACAGTACAGTATAGATATGTTTTCATACCTCTGTTCTGGGCTGCTCTCTGTTTCCTCTGGAACTGACGCCATTCTTTACGAATATCAATTTCTAAATCTGACGCCATAGCGATCGGGAAATCTGAGTCTGTCGGGAGATTTTTTAGCAGTTTGACTCGCACAGGAGTCTGGATGTGCGGCTGTATAAAAGAGTGAGAGAGAGAGAGAGAGAGAGAGAGAGAAAGAGAGGGAGAGATACATGTTGCACTATAATTGGTTGGAGATTGTGTAAGATTTAGTGCCGGCAAAGAGTAAAATAAGCAATTTCCATCACTCAGGATGATGGAAAGCTGCTTGTTCTGCACATCTGAACTCGGGTTCATCAGTTCTCCGATGGTCTTTGAGGATCGGGGGTTGTTCTAGATCATAGTGCGGCAAATTAAAAAAGAACGGAAGAAGAGCAGACAAGGAGGATATAGGAATAGTTTTGCAGGTGGTATGAATATAAAGGGAAATATTTCGTTTTAGGGTAAAAATTATCTCAAATTAAATCAGTTATTGAAATAAAAAAAATTTAAAAAAAAACAAAGTTAATAACGAAAATTCTTCTCTGATTAGCCAAAAGAAAAAAAAAAAGTCAATGCCCGTAATGTCTCTGCACTGATGTCTAGGTCTGAATCACCAGAATATTTTACAGCCCATTAAAATGTGACATTTATACCAATTTTTTTAAAAATAAATAAATAATATATATTATTTAAAAAAGTCACATACTGCAATTTTAATTTGCTCCTGGTTTTATATTGTTGAACGTACAGTATTATACTGTATTGACCACCATATGGTTATTTTGGCCCCAGTGGTGAAACACTTACAGAGAGCTGTTTACTGTCTATTTTTAATACATTTCATTGAAGGGTGTTACCAATACCGCAGGGTCAAAAGTTTAAAAGCTGCTCTCTAAGTACTCCGAATGACACTACAGATCAGATATGGAACGTGTGTGTGTGTGTGTGTGTGTGTGTGCACCTTATGTGCACCGCTCATGTGTGACTGGTGAGAGATTGTGTTAGATAAAATTCTGTGACAAACAGCAAAATGAGCTCTTTTTTCCAGCAGCCATGATGTGTAACTGCGGATGCATAAACACCCACTGCTGTACACTTCAACATGGACAGACTTGAATTTTGCCCTGGAATCTTTTTTTTATTTTTCCAGGCATGATGTCATCCAGTTTTATTATTTATCATTTTTTTCTGCTATAATGATTTATATTAGGAATACATAATGAAGCACCGTGGTCTCGCGCCTCCAGGGTCCGGGTTCGATTCCCGCCTCGGGGTCTGTGTGCGTGGAGTTTGCATGTTCTCCCCATGGATTCTGAGTGGGTTTGCTCCAGGTACTCTGGTTTCCTCTCACAGTCCGAAAACAGGGAGGTTAGGGTAATTGGCGTTCCCATATTGCCCGTAGCGTGTAAATGAGTGTGTGTGTGTGTGTGCCCTGTGATGGATTGGAACCCCACCTAAGTCTCCTGGGATAGGCTCTAGGCTCCCCGTGACCAGGGGTGGGTAGTTTTACTGCACCATACTTTTTACTTTTACTTAAGTAGATTTGTGAGAAAGAAACGCTACTCTTACTCCGCTACATTCGGCTACACTCAACTCGTTACTTTTCTAACCATTTATCCTACTGTACACATCCGGTAGCCGGTAGATCTACCGCATGACTGTTCCACCAATCAGACGCAGCAGCAATAATCACATGACTTCATTCGACCAATCAGCCGAAGTAACAATAACCACATGTAGTCACATGACCCCACACAAACCGGTGGCATAGCGGGAATCGATCTTCAGCGGTAGACAGCGAAAAAAAACATAAAATTAGCAACATTAGTAACAGAAAAGGATGAACACCTCGGGCCTCATATACAAAGCTTGTTTCACTTACACACAGTACAAAAGAACAGGTTCATACTGCGGTGTCTTATCTGTCTGCCAAAACTGACACTTAAGCAAATAAAAATCTAATTATTATCATAAAAAATAAATAAACAAATCAGACATTATGATGAAACAGTCACTCAGTACTTGAGTATCTTTTTACAGAATTCTTTTTTACTCTTACTTGAGTAATATTATTTTGAAGCACAACTACTCTTACCTGAGTACATTTTTGGCTACTCTACCCACCTCATATTATGAATAATAACATAATAAAGTAAAAGTTTCACATGATTCACATTCGGGTCATAATTATAGACGAGCTTAAGGTGGAAAAACGTTAAGAGAACTGATCTCAGATCTGCAGAATAGACGTTTTTTCCCCCCCTGTTCGTTACATCATTTTATCTAGCACAATCTCAGATCACAATCACAGAGCAACACACAGACACACACACTGTAGGCATAAACCAGGCATGTAAGCTGGTCTAATAAAAAAAAGGGGGGGGGAGGGTGATGGGGGTCTCCCCAAGGCATAACAAGATTCAACCACGCCCCTTGAATGTGCCACTTATCAGTTTTATAGTTTTAAGATAAACCACTTTTTTGTATAATAATTGTAGCAATGTAATGGTAACTCTGGCCAACCAGGTTTCTATGATAAGATATAAGGAGTGAAGGTATGATTTGCTCCACTGTCCTTGTAATCTCCTCTTGAGGCGACTCTTTTAAATAAAGTGAATTCTATCATTAACTTCTCATCAACAAATTAATTAGAGATATAATGCATTTATTTAGGAGTAGAGTGAAAGATACAATCTAACATACAGCAGTGTTGGATGTGAATTACAGAAAATAAAACATGTCATTACAGCGCTCATGAAAATATGTATTAAGATCAAGATAGTAATATACACACCTAAAGAATTATCAATGATCAATCAGCTACTGTACAAATTACTGTACATATTTCCATTGTGTTTGTAAGCTACCATCTTAAAAACTTTTCGTTTTACAAAGAATCAAATAAAAATTGTTTTTAATCACAGATCCAAAAATTATGGATGGATCAATTTCATCGTTCTATTTGTTCAAGACAAGAAAATCTTCTGGACTGATGTGATCTCAACAAAGTGCTCTCAACATGCGCACAGCAGATCAGCACAAACAGAGCTTCTGATTAAAAACAAAACAACACAATTGGAACAAGTACAGAGGGTTACCAGTCTAAAAACAACATAGAAGCATGACTGAAGTTTACCGTATCTGAACAACGCAGTGGCGGGACCTTAACAGAGCTTTGTGTAAATGAACGCCCAAGAACCTCAATTAACTAAAGCATTGTTGGAAGGAAGAATAGACCAAATGATGTGAGAGACTGATAAAGTCATACAGGAAACCATTACTTTAAGTTATTGTTGCTAAATATGGATCTCCAAGCTAATGAATCAGGGGGTACTTGCCCGCATTTTTTTTTCTGTTTTGTTTTTTCAGATCGATGTGCGGCAATAATTGCTCCTCTAAGACCATTGTTTATGTATTTCTTGGCACTGTATTAACACACACCTGAATACTCCAAATCAGCAAACTGCCTAAACTTCTGCTTTATAGAAGTCTGCACACCTGCTGATGATCAATTAATCAAGGGCTGATGATTAGCAGCACCTGGCTGTGACTTAACCTCCTAAATCCTGTGGAAGCAGTAGGGGTACTTAGCATTGCCCAAATGTTTTTTTTTTTTGGCTTAATTTTTATTTAACAAATAACGGCATGGTCAAAAAGTTATATGGTACTGTTTATCTGAGGTTGTCTTTGCCTAATACTGAGACCCGCTACAATCAGGGTGATTTTTGGTATTTTCTTACACAAAAAAAATATACAATTGATAGAGGGGGCACTAACTTTTGCCCACGACTCAAGCACAGGTGTAATTATTGATAAATCTCACCTGTACTTCTCTGCTTTTTATGATCACCAGGTCGGCTCCTCTCTGTCTGCTTTCATCCCAGCTCCTCTCCTCAGTAGACATGAAGTCAAGACTGGACCTGAAGATGGTCCACCCCGGCTTCCTGGCTAACAACTGCGTAAATCAGGTTTGATATCAAGTTAGCAAACATTAAGATACATAACATTGTGGAACTAAAATCACTGGCCTTAGGTAAAACAATACGCTACATATTATATTTTGTTATTAAAATAATTAGCCATGTCAACTAGCAAGTATTAACTATACTTTGTATTTACACACATTAGTCAGGTTTACTCACAAGTTAGCATACAAATCAGGCTAAGTATAACCTTTTGTATTTAAAAATTATTAACCAGGACAACTAGCAAGTTAGCAAACCTTAGGCTACGCATGACATTTTTTAAAATGCTGTTTAAAATAATTAGCCACATTAACTAGCAAGTTAGCAAACATTAGGCTAAGTACTATATTTTGATTTATTAAGTTGGCCAAGTTAATTGACAAGTTAGCACACGCTAGGCTAACTATTACATTTTGTTATTAAAATAATTAGCCACGTCAACTAGAAGTTAGCTAACATTAGGCTAAGTAATATATTTTTATATTAAAAGAATTTACCATGCTAACTAGCAAGTTAGCAAGGATTAGTCTTAAAATTATAATTTGCTATTAAAACAATTAGCTGTTAACTATGTAGCAAGTTTACAAACATTAATGTAAGCATTATATTTTGTTAGTAAAATAATTATCCATGACCGATAAAAGCAAATGAAGAGCGCGAGCTTTATTTTTTTAAAGGAAGCATGGACTGGACAATCAGCTTTAGGAGGCCAGGAAGATGTGAGAGACCTACAGTTGGCAGTAATGCAACCTACTGAATTCCCTACCGCTGGTAAACAACAAGAAACAAGTAGAAGAAGAAGATAAGTCATGAAACATGAAGCTGACATGTGACATGACTGGCTACAAATAAATACAACGTATAATAATTTTTTTATTTTATTCATATTTATATTTAATAACGTAATTTATTGTCAACAAAGTTTGGAAGGATGAGCATGTTCCCAATAGTCAAGTAATAAACAAATGAGAAAAATTTCACAAATAGTATAAAGTATATAAAAGTACTGGATCCTAATAGTTTATAGTACTGACCCTGGCACAGTTTTTATCATTGTGGTTGGTTCACCTCAGTTCCTGAAACCAAGACAATAAGATTTTGTATTCAAGTGCCTTCAGTTCTACGACTTTAACTCATTTCATTCTGTCTTTATTCAGATTTCTAACAAACGGTACCAGAAATAACATTCTTGTGTTTACTTAGCTGATGCTGTCTCAGATATACAAGAAATTAATTGTATAATATATAAAAATAATTTTTTATACATACACATGATTTACTGCTTCATTGATTAGGCCATTAATATCTTCCTTATACCTAAATTAGAAGGCCCTATTTGGTATTCAAACGAAGGTCTCTACAACAATTCACTCACATTACACCAACTTCCTGTCAACATGGAGTCAATTGGGGTTCAGTCATAAAAGACAGGGTGCCATGATTTTTATTTTATGCTTGAATGGGTTGTATTTGCACCACATCTAATTGAACAGGAGGTGGCAGTATGACTTAAGTAGATGTGGTGCTCCTTAGATGTCTCTTGCACTTGGGGGTATCCTTAATGCCAGTCTTGAGAAATTGGTGGGTTTCAGCAGGACGGGCATAAAACCTGTGCTAATAACTTGAGTTTTGAATGATCCGATGTGGCAACCCCTTGAAAGGTACAAAACCAGAAGAAAACAAACAAACAAAAAATCCTTATGGCTCTGGTGGGAAGTCTTAGGGATCATCAAATGCTTGCTCAAGCACCAGAGGGCCACACCAGTTCCAACCTCTTACTCCTTACCAAGCATTCCCTTTATATTACTATACTATAAACAGAGTTGGGTATAACGTATCACTGTGTTGAAGAGCTTTTTGATTTTCTAACGGGTTCACTCTTTTTGCATGGGCGGCACCACAGACACACAGACACTCACTCACTTACTCACTCAGGAGGTGCAAGGTGGCAGTGCTAACCACTACACCACCACACGGACACAACCTTTTTTATTTAGAAAAAATGGGGAAGGAGAAAGGTCAAAAAAGGGAAGGCGGGGAAAAAAAGCTGAGGATTTTTAAGGCAGGGAAAGACTGAGATCCATTAACATTAATTATTGGACCTGGCGGCCTCGCCCCTTCGCACACCTGCAGAAGGGGGGGGGGGGGGGCGCCTATACAGTATAGGGAGCCTACGGAGTGAGCGAGGAGTGACAACTGGTTGAGGCGCACACCGTGAAAGATGTTTTTAAAGTAACTCGAAAGTAATGATTTTAGTAATTTCATTACTTTTTACATGTAATAATTAGTAATGTAGTCAAATTACAATTTTAAAATAGTAATTAGGCAACGCAGGTTTATTAGTATAGCAGATTTCATACACAATGGTAATTCAAAATGCTTTACATAAAAGCGAAGAAAATAATCATAAAAAGAAATAGAAAATAATAGCACTAAAACTTAAAAAATTATTTAAATTTGATTTAAAATAAAAACAGTTTATAGTGTCACTTTTGAAACTACTTAAAATTTGATTCAGAATCAAAACAGGAAACAGTTGAAAATGTAAGAAACATAAAATACAGTGCAGTCAGTCTGGACGTAGCATAGTGCTCATTCAATAAATGCACAGCTAAACAGATGGGTTCTAAGTCTAGATTTAAATGTGGCCAATGTTTTGGCACATCTGATCTCTTCTGGAAGCTGCTTCCAACTGCGGGCAGCATAATGGCTCGATCCTAACGATCTACAGTAAGTGGTCTGTTAGGTTCATATACACTTTAAAATTTATCCTAAATGTTACAGGAAGCCAGTGTAAGGACCTGAGGACTGGTGTGATGTGCTCAGATTTTCTGGTTCCAGTCAGAATCCTGCAGCAGCGTTCTGGATGAGCTGCAGCTGTCTAGTGGTCTTCTTGGGAAGGATGGTGAGGAGACCATTACAATAATCCGCCCTGCTGGTAATAAAGGCCAGGGACGAGTTTTTCCAAGTCTTGATTGGAAACAAAACATCTAATTGTTGCAATGTTTTTAAGATGATAGTATGCTGATTTAGTTACTGCTTTGACATGACTACTGAAACTACAGTAAGTAGTCATGAGCAGGGAGTCTCCAGAATCTCCAGAATCACGCCAAGATTCTTGATTAGTAATTTGTAGTGGATTACTTTATTTGAGTAATTTCCTCAACACTTATTATTAAGTGCTGTATATTTATTTATGATATAATTCTAAAAGCAATTAAGAGCGATCTTATATAATCTAACAGTAATCCCTAATTTACATTTGGGTGAAAAATTGTCTTCTTCTGATGACACAAATTAAAGTGTCATCACTTTTTCATCGTGGAGGTGTGACCTGTTTCCCTGTTCTTGTACAGTAATCTACTCTTGCGGCTTTGATTTCTATTATGGCTACTCTCTCATTAACTTCTCATCAACAAATTAGAGATATAATGCATTTACAGTGGAACCTCGGATTGCGAGTAACATGGTTTGCGATCGTTCTGCAAGATGAGCAAAAAAATTAAAAATAAATTTGACTTAAAAATTGAAAAGTCTTGGTTCACGAATACTAAGTATCATGTAGGACGCATGTGCTTTTTGTTTTGATGCCGAGCATCACATGATCACAACTTTCTCTTTTTCAACTTTTGAACTCTCTCTTGTGCTGCGTATTTGTGGGTAATCGTCTCCCCTGCTGGGTCTTAGTGCTCGTCTCTTACTGGTATAATCAACATCCGTGCACATGTGTACTGTTTACTATAACATTGTGACCATGTGTGTGTGTGTAAAACATGTTTTATTTTGTTTGTATGCGTATGAGTGTGAAAGTCATCCTTTCACACCCGCATATACTGTTAATTATAATGTGTGTGTGCACGCATGTAAAGCAAAAGCAAATCTCATCAGAGAGGTTAAAGATCCATTTTCGCTTTCTCTGTCATCCTGCATTGAGTAATCCAAGGTTTCACTGTAATTAGAAGTACAGTGTAGTACACTACACAAAGTCGACACTTATACAGTCTAACAGCAGTGTCGGACGTAAATTACAGAAAATATAAGAAAATATTAAAAAAGAACATTCAGCTAAAATTGACATATTTTCATTATGTTTGTGCACTAACTTCTAAAATCCTCTCTTTCACAGAGACTCAAAGGGGAATTATTTTCTCACAGATCCAAGAATTAAGGCCAAAGCATGAATTATCATTCCACGTGCTTATGAGATCGTTTACAGGTCGTCCATCATCCGGTTTATAGCCAGTCTCAACGCAGTTTTCATCTCCATTTGATTTGCTGGGCTCATTAGTCCACCAGAAGCTAAAAGCACACACACACACAAACAGGAAAATCAGCACATCTACAGCTTCATCTTAAAAACCAATTATAAGCAGATCAGCAATTTAGTGAATTCTTACGCAGTGGTCAGTGGTGTACCGTCCACCCATTTCCACTCCCCCTCCGTTCCTCGGTCTCTTAAACCGATCCAAGCGCTATTTCCTCTTCTTAACATCTCGATAAAATCCTGTTGAGGTAGAACAACTCATTATGCTAACATCAATGTTAATCCACCTGAATGAATCAGAAATATCTTACCAAGAAAGGTACAGTGAAACCTTGGATTGCGAGTAACGAGGTTCACGAGTGTTAAAAACACTCGCAAACACTGTTGACTTTGGAATTTTTTTGACTTGGAACACCAACAAGTCTTGATTTACGAGTACCGAGTATCACGTATCACGCATGCGCTTCTTGTTTTGACAACGAGCGTCACGTGATCACAATTGAGCCAACGTTTTTTTTCTCTCTTGTGCTGTGTATTTGTGGGTAATTGTCTCCCCTGCTGGGTCTTAGTGCTCGTCTCTTACTGGTATAATCAACATTCAAGCACGCGGGTATTGTTTACTACAACACTGTGACCCCATGTGTGTGTGTAAAACATATTTTATTTTGTGTCAGTATGCATGTGTGTACAGCGCGTGTGTAAAGCAAAAGCAAGTCTCATTAGGCTTTGTGCCCCCCACACACACACACACACATACACACACCTGCTACTTTTGCCTTCACAGACACACAGACACACTGTTTCTTTCTGCTCTACACAGAAACACTGCTCTGTCACGATTCTCTTCAAAGGAGCGCACAATTTGAGTTTCCATTATTTCTTATTGGAAAATTTGATTTGGTTTACGAGTGTTTTGGAATACGATTGGCTTCTGGAAAGAATTTTGCTCGCAATCCAAGGTTACACTGTATTATACTTTTAAATTTCACCTGTTCCTCTCTGCTGTTTATGATCACCAGGTTGGCTCCTCTCTGTCTGCAGTCTTGTCTGCTCTCATCCCAGCTCTTCCCCCCAATAGACATGTAGTAAAGACTGGACCTGAAGACGATCCACCCCGGCTTCCTGATATCCTCAGCTGTTCTTAGAATAAATTAGGGTTTGTTCTTTTAGCAAAATCTACCAAAAAACAGTGTACACTAAGTATTATATTTTGATACTAGAATAATTACAGTAGCTATCTTAACTAGCAAGATAGCAAACACGAGGCTAGCTAATATATTTGTTATTAAAATAATTAGCTAGCAAGTTAGCAAACTTTAGGCTACGTACAGTATTTAAAATTTAACCAGGGCAACTAGCAAGTTATCAAACCTTAGGCTAAACAGCACTTATTTTTACATTGTTTGAAATTATTAAATAGCAAATTATAAATCATTACACTAAGTACTATATTTTGTTATAAAAATAGCTAACCTTGTTAACTTGAAAATTAGCCAACATTATATTTTGTTAACAAATTAGCCATGTCAGCTAGCAAGTTAGCAAAGACTTCTCTAAGAATTAAGTATACTTTGTATTTATAATTTAATATCAGTCAGGTTCACTCACAAGTCAGCACATAAATTAAGTAGTATTACATGTTTAACGCTGAAGCACTGTGTGTGAGGGCCCTCTTGTTTTTCTGAGAATTATTACTTTTTTCCCTTTTTTTGGGCTTTTTGGTGGTCTTGACATGCTCAAAAACTCATGAAAATTGGCAGACAGTTTAAAATCTGCTGCCATTAGGATCCAGGAGTATCTGGGCCTCGGACGTGGCTCGGGACCCTAACACGAGATTTTGGTGCATGGTTCATACACACTCGCACGTATGCATATGAAACCCGGTACACATTTAGAGCTCATTGAGCTGAACAACTTCCACATTGCATGTCATGGGCTCAACTGGACAGGAAGTCAGTTACTTTGGGTTGTTTGTAAAATGCACCAAATGAAATTTAATACACTCTTCCTAACGAATTAATGCGATCGCCACCAAAGCAGGCTGATGTGATCTCAAGACATTGAGGATGCAAAATTGTAGAGGGATTTTTGATTTCTCAAACGGGTCAGACGTTACGATGCCTTAAACTCGCGCTGAACAGTAGTTAATTAATTTCTATGTGGCATTATATTGAGTGACATCACTTTGCATTGAGTGACATCACTTTGAGTAACATCAGAGTGTGATGCTTTTTTCCAGCTTCTGTGGACACACACCCCTCCTCTTCTCGCCTTCACACACACTCTTAATGGAAACACTGCTCTGTCGCAATTCTTTTTATAGGTAAAGTGGAGGTTAACTTGTTTTATTTTTACTTTACAGCAGTGATTCCGTTAGTGTGTCGCTTACTCGAGCATCATTAGCGACGTCATTAGCGATGTTTTATCGGGAAAATTCCTTCCGATAATTTTCCAGATAAAACAGTGTTTCTATCAATGTTTGTGTAAAAGTCAAATAAGAGAAAAGGGAAACTGTATAAGATGAGAAGAGGGAAAGGGAAGGGTCTGATTCCTTCTCTCTTCTTACTTTAGCTTCACACACACACACACACACACACACCTATAAACAGCATGTGCACACACAAACGGAAACACTGATCTGTCAGAATTTATTTTTAGTTTTCTTAAACGTAAAATGCAGGTTTTAAATTGTTTTAAACACATTGAAGTGTACAAGTTGTGCAGTTTTCCCCGGGCGGCGATGGCGTACGGTGATTGGGCCCGCTCATCGTTGCTTGCAACTATATTTGTATTTGAAATTATCAAGCAGGACAAATAGCAAGATAGCAACCATTAGGCTAAGTATTATACGGACTGTGTAATGATGATATTAGTTATAAAACTTTTAATTAAAAAAAAAAAAATTAGCAAGCAAAAAATTATTTATTTATTTAGATTTTATATTATAATAAAAATTCTAAATTAAATATAATAAATTATATTATATTATTTAATTATTTATTTATTTTTATTTATTAATAAATTATTTATTACTGTACAGTTATGTTGTTATTTTATTTTTAATTCTATATTTTATTTTATTCATTCTTAGTTAAATTTATCTTCTGTTTTTCTTTTCATATTTCTTTTTTTATTTCATAGTCTTTTATTTTAACTGCATATCGTACTGTGTATGACTGTGTAAACAATTTTTTATTAGAATTTGATTTGATTTGAAAAACTGATTTATATTTAATTCAATTTAGCCGTGACGTTCACTGGCCAGTTATTAAATATAAACAAACATTAACCTAACGTTTATTTAAGTGGAATGAGTGCTGAGGTTCACCAGAAAGGGTTTTCCCCCCACATGCTCATACAGTAGATTAACAATGAGTCGGCTAATTCTGTACACTTCTCTTCTCACCAACATGTAACTATTTTCTGTTCATAAAAAAAAAAAAAAAAAAGGTCACTGACCGAGGTTGAAAAATCTCCTCTGGATTTCATTTTTCTCTTTGTGTAGCTGATCTCTCGCTTTACCCAGGTTGATGTTGTTGTTGTTTAACTCATCTTTCTCCTTGATAAGGTCTCTGGACGTGCTCTGGAGCTTCTCTATGACTACAGACAGCGTGTGATTGTCGCAGCTCGTCACTAAGAGCTCCGTATCCACCAGAGGCGGAACTGTGGATCCAAATCAGAGTAACGTTGTTCAAAATATAAGACAAGAAAAGACTGTTTCATCCTGTAATCTCCAGTATTTGTAATATTCTAAGTAACACCAGTGATGTGATGACTTACGGTACAGCCTCAGGACGATGTTAAGAGCTCCCTGAACCATACACATTAGACCGATACACACTCCAGCCACTATGAGTGCTCCTATAATACAAAACCACAAAAAAAACAAAGGATTTACAATATATTTTTTAATTACATTAAAAATATTGAAACAGTCTTTCAGTACACATTTAAAGTATACTATAAGTCATGTCCTTACGTCTGTTCTGAGCGTTTGTGCCAGGCGAGGGAGACGGCGTTTTCTTCATCACCTCTACATTCAAGTAATTAGGAGGTTCCAGAACGTTCGTATTCCGAGTTACAGGCATCGTCTGCTTCAATGCGAAGAAACGTATCGCTAAAGATCTATGCTCTTTATACCCTGTGTGTCTTGTCCTGTCTCTGTGGTTAGTGTTACAACGTTGCACGGGAGCTGCAAAGCAGGAACTAAGAGCAATGATGCAACCCGAGGAGGAACCTGACTTTCCTCTGCAATAACCGCATTAGTGAAGACGTTGATACATTTCGGCTTTGATTTTTTTTATCTAAGATTTGTGTGTAAGAATCGGTCTAAGATTTTTTGTGTCATCATCAGTTCAGGACACAATGAGTTTTGAAGACATTTAATGGAAAGAGCTAGCATGATTCCGAATCCCTCATGAGTTGCGTGCTGAAAAGTGTGGCCTGCATTTGTATTCAGCCCCCCTGTGTCAAAATTTTTTAAAACCACCTTTCTCTCTGCAATAACAGCTGCAATCCTTTGGGGTAAGTCTCTACTAGCTTTGCACATCTAAAGAGTAAATTGTTTTGCCCATTCTTCTTTTGAAAATAGCTCAAGCTCAGTCAGATTGGTTGGAGAGCTTCTGTAAATGTGTTGGATCTGCCGTGTTTCATTTAGTAAAATCACACCAACAAGAAAAACAAGTCAATAACCACCAAACGGGGTGGGTCAGAGTGAAATTGTGACAGTCTTTAATGACTCTTGCTTACACAAGGGAAAGAGGTGACTTCAGACAAAAACGAAAAAAAAAAAAAATCTTAGTGTTTAACAAAATACTGTTTTCTCCATATGGACATAATTAGAGTCATGAGATTATTCTAGCCTTTCAGATTCACAGAGGACAAACTACCACACACTTCACCAGGAGTGAAGAAGTATCACTAAAGAAAAACAAGAAAGGCCTCTATTAGTCATAGGACGTACTGTGAACGCTTTTGTGAATGGATCGGCTGGAATGCTTCAGAGCTTCATCTCGCCATCACTAGCCTCTAGACAAGACATACGCTGAATATAAAGAATGTGTTCAGCGCCATTTTAGCAGACAAAGGGAAGTAACAAATTTACAAATACACAGACATAAACCCCCAAAATCCTGGAATTAAACTTAACACATTCAACTAAAATAAGAGCCATGGATAACCTTAGTTGATGTAAATAGGATTGTGCTACGTAAATAACAATTACATGAATCAGGACACCACATTTTCCAATATTCCCTCCCAATAAGCATATTTGGTACATTCCAACTTCTCTCAAAGGTCTAATAAAACAATTAAACTTAAATCATATGTTCAATTGATATTTTATCCAGAAAATGTTTGTTCAGTTTTAGCCATGTTCTAATGCACAAAATTTAACTGGTTTAAATAGTGATGGCGGGACGAAGCTTCATGAAACCTTAAAGCCTTCCAGCCAATTGCTTCACAAAAAGGTTCATTTCTCGAGGGATTTGCACACAAACCCCTAAAACAAGTCCAGTCCCAAAATATTGGCACTGGACTGACTAATCAACACAAGTGCAGACACACTGACCTACACCACCAAATTATCGTACACACCAACCTGTAAATGCTTCACTGTTTATCTCTTTTGCACAATGATCATTACTGGACTACTTTTTGCACTAATTCCTCAATTCTTGCTGCTGTTTTAAGGAATGTTTATGTTTACCCACTACCTCAACACCATATTTTATGTTGTTATGTCGTGGTTGCGCACTGTCACTTTGTTGTTGCTCTTGTTTGCACATTTGCACGTGCACTTTATGTTGTCTATAAAAGTGTTATTCTTAGCTAGTTAGTTTTTGTTAATTTATGTTGTAATTTATGTTAGGTCTCTCTGTCTTGTCTCTGCTAGACAGTTAACTAGGCCTCTTGGTTAGCTAGTTTAGTGTCTATGTTAATTTATGTTGTAAATTTATGTTGCATGTAGCACCTTGGTCCTGGAGGAACGTTGTTTCGTTTCACTGTGTACTAACTGTATATGGTTCTAATGACAATAAAGCCTACTAGAACTTGAACTTGAACTGGTCAAAGAATGTAAGATGAGCTGATGTGTTCGTAGTAATTTTACTAGTCCTGTACACTATGTGATCCTCTCAAGGCTGTCTTGCCCTACTGTAGGTTGGACATGGGAATTATACATGATTTTCATTAAACTATGCATTTTTCTATTGTGAGTACAAGATAATAGTCCATTTAAACCATCTCAACGTCAAAATCAACTTTATTGTTGATTCTGCCAAGTGTACAGTACATACTAAGTACAATAATAATAATAAAAAAAAACATTTACAAAACCTTAAATAACACAAACTAAGACTAACACAGTATTAAGACAAATGACTAACTGTCCTGGAAAAAGGGACAGATAAGGCCGATATTGTGCAAATTGAAACAGCGCAAATAAGATTAGTGCAAATTAGCTTTTTTTAGTTTGTTTAAAGTGACATAAGTTTACAGTTCTTGATTGCTGGGCTGCGGTACTGACAAGACCAATGCTGCACAAGTGACAGGTGCAGGTGAGTGTTTGAGTCAGAGAACAAGGGTGGGAGAGGCCGAAGAGCGAAGGGGAGGCAGAGCTGGGAGGGAGTTGAGCTTCCTGATCGCCTGATGGATGAAGCTGTTCTTCATCCATCTGTTGTTGGCTCCTCCTATGTGCTTGTGCTTGTTTGTAAGCCTGTTACATTGTGATCAAGGTTTCATGGTAGTAGCACACATACCAAAGTGACATTACATTAATATTTTATATTTTTTGTCATATGAGAAGGAGGGACAGTGATGTTTTCCAACTGGAGCAATGTTACTAAGAAGATGAAATAATAATAATAATAAGAAGAAGAAGAGGACATTATAGCCTAGTGGATGTAAGTCTGGCAGGATGTGATTAACGCTTTTCAAACTGAGGCAGTGTTACTGAAAAGAAGAAGGAAGAGAAGGGCAGTTCATGTGCACATGTGCTTGTGCAACTGGTGTTTGTGGGGTGGGAAGGGCAAGACTATACAGTAGACTATACAATTTGAACCACTTCCTTAACCCCCAATCGCAACGATCAGTCACCGTAAATAATACAAGCCTTAAACCGCTCTTCACTAAATACTTCCTGGATTTCTTGACACACGCTTCAAAGCATCGCCACAGTACGTCCCATCACTATTGTTTAGTTTTAGCCATGTTCTAATGCGCAAAAATTAACTGGTTTTAACATTTTAGCCTCAAGCCAAACAACAAAGCCAGTACACGGGCTCGGTAAAAATGACAAAGTTAATTTCCAAACCAAAACAACAATGTGTTTAATTTCATTGATCAGTGACCAATAGTCTGTAGAAGATATGTGTGGCCCAATACATGGCCATTACAGTGACCAGCAATTTTTAAGGCTTGCCACAGATTCTCAAATGGATTTAGGGCTGGACTTTGACTAGGCCGTTCTAACACATGAATTTGCTTTGATGTAAACCATTCTATTATAGCTCTGGCTGTACTGTATGTTTAGGGTCATTGTAGTGCTGGAAGGTGAACCTTTGCTCGAGTCTTTTGCAGACTTTAACAGGTTTTCTTTCAAGATTGTTCTGTATTTGGCTCGATCCATCTTCCCATCAACTTTGACTAGCATCCCTGTCCCTGCTGAAGAAAAGCATCCCCACAACATGATGCTGCCACCACCATGCCACCACAGTGATATTTTTCCACCACTTAACTTCCTTGAGACTTATGGTGATATATCTTTCCTAAATGCAAAAAAACACCAATACATAAACTTACTTCATTTGGCTTTAGACTGATGATGTCTCCCAGACATTCGTGCAACTTAGCCAGCATTCAGTCAAGTTTGTAATGCGAAAATGCTTTGTATGCTAATGCAAAACTTTAATTATTAAGGCAAAAATTATGGAAATTTGGGAGGCCATTCATTGGCCAAGGTTCAACTCTATTTTAAAATTGTGATTAATAGTGAAGTTTTATAGGTTGTGTTGACTAACAGATTTCAACAGAATACAATACGGTAAAATGTGAAGTGTCATTGTGAAGCACACATCATTATGAAATAAAGGTGTTTTAAATTTATTAAATCTACGATTATGAACTAAGTTTTATTAGAAAATAGAAAAGGGGGGGAAATGACATTTTACGCAAACATTTGTAAAATAAAAGTTTTATTATAGAAAATGGGCGTTCTAATATAGATAAAATAGATTAAATATAGATAGAAAAAGTCACTGTAAAACAAATGTCATGAAAAAAACTCATAATGAAATAAATGTGCAATCCTGAAGTAAATGTCATAAAACAAATGTTATTATAAAAATACATATGTAATTAGGAAATAAGTGTGTCATTATGAAATATATGTCATTATGACATTATCAAAATGATCATTCTGTCATGGATTTTTTTTTCCCAGAGATGATGTCATCCACTTTTATTAATTTATTTATTTTCCTATATTGAGTAATATTAAAAGTACATAATGAGCATAATAAAGAGGAATCTACTGTATAATAATCTAGCAGTAACCCCTTATTCACATTCGGTGTGAACCCCCACCCCCATTTCTTTTAACCACACCCTGTCCGAATGTGGAGGTGTGGAGGCTTCCCTGCTTATCATTTCTATTATGGCTACTCTCTCATTAACTTCTCATCAGCCAATTAGAGATATAATGCATTTATTTAGAAGTACAGAAGTACAAAGTCTACATAAATACAGTCTAACGGCCGCATCGGACATAAATTAAGGAAATATAAATTAAAAAATTCTGCTAAAATTTACATATTTACATTATGTTTGTGCGCTAACTTCCAAAATTCGTTTTTTTCACAGAGACTCAAAGGGCAATTATTTTCTCACAGATCCAAGAATTACGGCCAGAGCATGAATTATCATTCCACGTGCTTATGAGATCGTTTACAGGTCGTCCATCAACCGGTTTATAACCAGTCTCAGCGCAGTCCTCATCTCCATTAGAGTTGCTCGGCTCCTTAGTCCACCAGTAGCTAAAAGCACACACACACACATATAGGAAATCATTAGTGTTGGGGGATGTTACTTTTTAAAGTAAGTAATTACATTACAAAATTATTGTCCTTAAATACTGTGGTAATCAGTTACATTACAGCGTTACTTTCTGATAAAAGTAACTAGTTCGAGTACTTTTCCACTGCGGGAAAATGAAAACTCCTTTGTGATTCCTCATGCATGTTGTTTTATTCAAGACCTTTATAATTATTCTACCACCATCACTCAGTGAAGTTTGGCCCATAATATGTTAACTACTACAGTAATACCTCTATCTCACCTATGCGGTTTCGCGCGGTAACCCTAAGTACGGTTCATCATCATTCACCGCGAGTTTTGGCGCTGTGATTAGGTTTCCATCTTTCCGCACGTCGGTCCTCGCATCGTCAAACCGCATTGGTGAGATAGGGGTATAACAACAGGAATAACAGAGGGGGGTGGGTTATCGGGGGCGGGGCTTGTAGGACGACTTACACACACACACACACGCACACACACACACAGATTGGGAATGACTGCTGTCTGGTTTACGGATTACATTTTTTAAAATATAACTAAATAACCGAGTACCTTAATGGCGGACCTAACGCGTTAGATTACTCGTTACATTGAAAAAGTAATCCAAGTACTCCCAACAATGAAAATCAGCACATCTACAGCTTCATATTAAAAGCTAATCATAAGCAAATCAGTAGTTCAGTGAGTTCTTACGCAGAGGTCAGTGGTGTACCGTCCACCCATTTCCACTCGCTCTCCTTTTCTCTGTCAGTCAAACCGATCCAAGCGCTATTTCCTCTTCTTAACAGCTCGATAAAATCCTGTTGAAGTAGAACAAGTCATTATGCTTACGTTAATGTTAATCCACCTGAATAAATCAGAAACATCTTACAAAGACCTAGCACAGGTATTATGCTTTTAAATCTCACCTGTTCCTCTCTGCTGTTTATGATCACCAGGTCGGCTTCTCTCTGTCTGCAGTCCTGTCTGCTCTCATCCCAGCTCCTCTGCTCAGTAGACATGTAGTAAAGACTGGACTGGAAGATGATCCACCCCGGCTTCCTGATATCGCCAGCTGTTCTTAGAATAAATTAGGGTTTGTTCTTTTAGCAAAATCTACCAAAAAACAGTGTGAAAGTACTGTCGCTAATCTAACGTTAAATTAACATGGCTTTATCTTAGTAGCCAGTCAGATGTGCGAATAAGCTAGCTAATGTTTGGCAAAGTATTAAAGTCTACCAATAAAATAAACTACTAGCAGATAGGCCTAGTGTTAGGCTGACGACTGTGTAGGTCAGGTTTGATATCAAATTAGCAAACACTAGGCTAGGTAATACATTTTGTTATTAAAATAATTTGCCATTTTGACCAGCAGTTACCAAAGATCAGGCTTTTAGGCCAAAGTATTATAATTTATTATTAAAATTAGCCATTTTAATTATTACAATCATTAACTTCGCTCACAAGTTAGCACAGAAATCAGTTAATAAAAAAAGTATTAACTTTTGTATTTAAAATCATTAAACAGGGCATCTAGCAAGTTATCAAACCTTAGGCTAAGCATCATTTTTTTTTTACATTGTTTAAAATTATTAAATAGCTAATTATTAATCATTACACTAAGTACTATATTTTGTTATTAAAATAGCCAACCTTGTTAACCTGGAAATTAGCCAACGTTATATTTTGTTAACAAATTAATTAGCCATGTCAGCTAGCAAGTTAGCAAAGACTTCTCTAAGAATTAAGTATACTTTGTATTTATAATTAAATATTAGCCAGGTTTACACACAAGTTAGCACATAAATTAACTAGTATTACATGTTTAGAGCTGAAGCACTGTGTGTGAGGGCCCTCTTGGTTTTTTTTGAGAATTATTACTTTTTTTCCCAACATTTTGGACTTTTTGGTGGTCTTGACATGCTCAAAAACTCATGAACATTGGCAGACAGTTTAAAATCTGCTGCCATTAGGATGCCTGAGTGTCTGGGCCTCGGGCGTGGCTCGGGAAACCTCACACGAGATTTTGCTGCATGGTTCATATACACTCACACGTATGCATATGAAACCCGTGCCACATTTAGAGCTCATTGAGTTAAACAACTTTCATGTACTAAGCTCAACTCAACAGGAAGTCAGTTATTTTTGGTCGTTTGCAAAACGAACCTAATGGAATTTGACACTCCTTTTAAGGATTTTATACAATCGCCACCAAACCAGGCCGATGTGATCTCAAGACATTGAGGATGCAAAATTGATGCCTCAAACTCATGCTGAACAGTGGTTAATACTGTAACATTCTGTGTGGTATTACACTCACCTAAAGGATTATTAGGAACACCATACTAATACAGTGTTTGACCCCCCGTCGCCTTCAGAACTGCCTTAATTCTACGTGGCATTGATTTAACAAGGTGCTGAAAGTATTCTTTAGAAATGTTGTCCCATATTGATAGGATAGCATCTTGCAGTTGATGGAGATTTGTGGGATGCACATCCAGGGCACGAAGCTCCCGTTCCACCACATTCCAGATCTCAACCCAATAGATGCTCTATTGGGTTGAGATCTGGGGGCCATTTTAGTACAGTGAACTCATCGTCATGTTCAAGAAACCAATTTGTAATGATTCGAGCTTTGTGACATGGTGCATTATCCTGCTGGAAGTAGCCATCAGAGGATGGGTACATGGTGGTCATAAAGGGATGAACATGGTCAGAAACAATGCTCAGGTAGCCTGTGGCATTTAAACGATGCCCAATTATCACTAAGGGGCCTAAAGTGTGCCAAGAAAACATCCCCCACACCATTACATCACCACCACCAGCCTGAACAGTGGTAACAAGGCATGATGGATCCATGTTCTCATTCTGTTTACGCCAAATTCTGACTCTACCTTTTGAATGTTTAAACAGAAATCGTGACTCATCAGACCAGGCAACATTTTTTCAGTCTTCAACTGTCCAATTTTGGTGAGCTTGTGCAAATTGTAGCCTCTTTTTCCTATTTGTAGTGGAGATGAGTGGTACCCGGTGGGGTCTTCTGCTGTTGTAGCCCATCCGCCTCAAGGTTGTGCATGTTGTGGCTTCACAAATGCTTTGCAGCCTACCTCGGTTGTAACGAGTGGTTATTTCAGTCAAAGTTGCTCTTCTATCAGCTTAAATCAGTCGGCCCATTCTCCTCTGACCTCTAGCATCAACAAGGCATTTTCGCCCACAGGACTGCCGCATCCTGGATGTTTTTCCCTTTTCACACCATTCTTTGTAAACAATAGAAATGGTTGTGCGTGAAAATTCCAGTAACTGAGCAGATTGTGAGATACTCAGACCGGCCCGTCTGGCACCAACAACCATGCCATGCTCAAAATTGCTTTAATCACCTTTCTTTTCCATTCTGACATTTAGTTTGGAGTTCAGGAGATTGTCTTGACCAGGATCACACCCATAAATGCATTGAAGCAACTGCCATGTGATTGGTTAAATTGATAATTGCATTAATGAGAAATTGAACAGGTGTTCCTAATAATCGTTTAGGCGAGTGAGTGACATTACTGTGCATTGAGTTACATCACTTTGAGTTACATCATAGGGCCAGGGGTAGCTCAGTGAGTTAAGGCATTGGATTACAGTTCGGAAGATCCCAGGTTCAAACCCCACAACCACCAAGTTGCCACTGTTGGGCCCTTAAGCAAGGCCCTTAACCCTCAACTGCTCAGGTGTATAATGAGATAAAAATGTAAGTCGCTCTGGATAAGAGCGTCTGCTAAATGTAAATGTATCATATTGTGATGCTTTTTTTCCAACTTCTGTGGCTTTTTGGAGGTGTTAACATAGAATTCCCCCTATTCTACACATGTACACAACAATGTTAACACTCGCACACTTACATCTCTCTCCCACACTCACACACATACACACTCTAACACACACATCACACACATACTAACACACACATCAAAAATGTTAACACTCACACACCACATGCACAAACATGCGCAAGCACATTTACTCCACATGTCTCTCTCTCTCTCTCTCTCTCACACACACACACACACACACACACACTAATACTCACATGTCACACACACACACACACACACACACACACACACACACACACACTGGCCAGTTATTAAATATAAGCAAACATTAACCTGACGTTTATTTAAGTCGAATGAGTGCTGAGGTTCACCAGAAAGGGTTTTCCCCCCACATCCTCATACAGTAGATTAACAATGAGTCGGCTAATTCTGTACATTTCTCTTCTCACCAACATGTAACTATTTTCTGTTCATAAAAAAAAAAGGTCACTGACCGAGGTTGGAAAATCTTCTCTGGATTTCATCTTTCTCCTTCTGTAGCTGATCTCTCGCTTTACCCAGGTTGATGTTGTTGTTGTTTAACTCATTTTTCTCCTTGATAAGGTCTCTGGACGTGCTCTGGAGCTTCTCTATGACTACAGACAGCGTGTGATTGTCGCAGCTCGTCACTAAGAGCTCGGTATCCACCTGAGGCGGAACTGGGGATCCAAATCAGAGTAACGTTGTTCAAAATATAAGACAAGAAAAGCCTGTTTCATCCTGTAATCTCCAGTATTTGTAATATTCTAAGTAACACCAGTGATGTGATGACTTACAGTACAGCCTCAGGACGATGTTAAGAGCTCCCTGAGCCATACACATTAGACCGATACACACTCCAGCCACTATGAGTGCTCCTATAATACAAATCCACAAAAAAAACAAAGAATTTACAATATATTTTTTAATTACATTAAAAATATTTAAACAATCTTTCAGTACACATTTAAAGTATACTATAATCAAAATCATGTCCTTACGTCTGTTCTGAGCGTTTGTGCCAGGCGAGGGAGACTGTGTTTTCTTCATCACCTCTACATTCAAGTAATTAGGATGTTCCAGAACGTTCATATTCCGAGTTACAGGCATCGTCTGCTTCAATGCGAATGTATGTATCGCTAAAAATCTATGCTCTTTATACCCTGTGTGTCTTGTCCTGTCTCTGTGGTTAGTGTCGCAACTTTGCACGGGAGCTGCAAAGCAGGAACTGAGAGCAATGATGCAACCCGAGGAGGAAGCTGACTTTCTTCTGCAATAAGCGCATTAGTGAAGACATTGATACATTTCGGCTTTGATTTTTTTAATCTAAGATTTGTGTGTAAGAATTGGTCTAAGATTTTTTGTTTCATCATCAGTTCAGGACACAATGAGTTTTAAAGACATTTAATGGAAAGTATTTAACAAAATACTGTTTTCTCCATATGGACGTAATTGGAGTAGGAAAAGTCATAAGATTAATCTATCCTCTCAGATTCACAGAGGACAAACTACCTCACACTTCACCAGGAGTGAAGAAGTATCACTAAAGAAAAACAAGAAGAGCCCTTTATTAGTGATAGGACGTACTGTGAACCCTTTTGTGAATGGATTGGCTGGAATGCTTCAGAGCTTCATCTCGCCATCACTAGCCTCTAGACAAGACATACGCTGAATATAAAGAATGTGTTCAGCGCCATTTTAGCAGACAAAGGGAAGTAGCAAATTTACAAATACACAGACATAAACCCCCAAAATCCTGGAATTAAACTTAACACATTCAACTAAAATAAGAGCCATGGATAACCTTAGTTGATGTAAATAGGATTGTGCTACGTAGATAACAATTACATGAATCAGGACACCACATTTTTCAATATTCCCTCCCAATAAGCATAGTTGGTACATTCCAACTCTATTTAAACTATTTAATAAAAGTAATTTTGACAAATCCTGTCTCTCAAAAGTCTTCCATCTCTGTTGTGTGCAAAAATCTGTCGAGGTTCCTCTGGGCCATTTTCCTCAATACAATACCCCTTTTTCACTGCTCTGGTTCCTGTGCCGGTTCCCAATTTTGGAACCAGTGCCGCGAATTTTTGCCGGTGACCCTAAATAAGCACCGAACCGGCTAAACTCTGCTGGTCTAGTCGCGAGGACCCGTGACGTCACAAGCGGTGACGGAGTTATAGGGAGCGTTAAAAAAAAATAGTGGTGACCCAAGGTCCGTTAATGTAGAGCACGGACGAAACGAAAGCGCTTTTGGACATCCGCCGAGATTCAGCAGAAATTGGAAAGTGCTTTAAGAAAAAAAAAGTGTATGAGGAAATAAAAGAAGAACTAATAATCGCAGGCTTCACACGAACAACCGACCAAATAGTGAATAAGCTAGTTGTCTATGTCGATCTCTTTCAGCGGTTATAACACGACGAATAAGCTGCTTTTGGATACTGAAATACATTTTCATAGTTTGGAGAATAACCAGTAAACTGACTTCGGAAACTCCCATGTCCGTTTCTGTTTAGTGGCCGTGGCCTGTGATGTATTATCATGCAGCTCCTGCTGAGCTCCTGTCTAGTGTAAATGTATGCCGGTTCTCGGTGGTTCCCAGTCCAGCACCGGCCGAGCACCAGAACCAGCACCTGGCACCAGCACCAGTGTAGTGGAAATGAGGTAGGATGGCACTCTCTCCTCTTATAGTGGCAATGTTGTGAAGCACAACACAAGCCACTACAGTATGATGTTGCATGCCCTCTCTGGACTGACCCGGAGCCCACGCAGACACTGAAACCTAGACTTGAGAATCCCTATGGTCATCTCCACCTTGGCCCGTGTTCGGCTGTGAGCCAGGTTAAAGTGTGTCTGTGGTCCAGGATCAGGTTCAGGGTATGGTGTTATTAAATAGGGCAGACAAGGGTATCCTCTGTCCCCCAGCAAGTAACCATTGTACTGTAATGATTCAAGTGTACAATACAAATATAGTAAAAGAAAAAAAAGAAACATTGTATAAAGCAAAACATACCCTGCTGAAATGTCTGGCATAGTGATGACTCGTGAAAAATTCTGGCATCATGCACAGATCCTGGCCATTTTGCCTTATCATTAGTAATAATGTGGGTTGCCTCACATTTTCCCTATACTGTAGTTAGTGGAAAAAAGTAATGAGTTTAATGATTTTAACATGGCAAAAAATTAAGGACACAAAATCAAATGTTTTTTTATTGAACCAATACAAAAAAAATACAGAACATATTAAACACATTTACAAATAACAGCAACAACAATAATAATAACAACAACACACACACGAGAGAGAGAGAGAGAGAGAGAGAGAGAAAACATTAATCAAAACAAATAATTATACATAAAGGACAAGGAACTATAGATTTAAAAGTCCAAAAAAACTGATAAAATACACGAGAGGATGAGAATTATGTACAAACCGCGAAAAAGATATATCTAATGACACTTCAGTTTAAAATTATATCATAATTATCTAGAAGTCTATTATTCTTCTTATTAAACTGAATTAATTTAAGAAAATTTAAAATTGAGGTCATTTCTAGAAGGAAAAGAGGAAAATACAATTGTTCCTTTTTAATTCTCTGTTTATGAATAAAGTATTTTGCATGTAAAATTAAATAATTAACAACAAATTCAAGCTGAAAAATAAAATGTTCTTAACCCAGATTTTATCAAGAAACGACATAATATTTACAGTGGTGTGAAAAACTATTTGCCCCCTTCCTGATTTCTTATTCTTTTGCATGTTTGTCACACAAAACGTTTCTGATCATCAAACACATTTAACTATTAGTCAAAGATAACACAAATAAACACAAAATGCAGTTTTTAAATGATGGTTTTTATTATTTAGGGAGAAAAAAAATCCAAACCTACATGGCCCTGTGTGAAAAAGTAATTGCCCCCTGTACCTAATAACTGGTTGGGCCACCCTTAGCAGCAATAACTGCAATCAAGCGTTTGCGATAACTTGCAACGAGTCTTTTACAGCGCTCTGGAGGAATTTTGGCCCACTCATCTTTGCAGAATTGTTGTAATTCAGCTTTATTTAAGGGTTTTCTAGCATGAACCGCCTTTTTAAGGTCATGCCACAACATCTCAGGGGACAGGGGTAGCTCAGTGGTTAAGGCATTGGACTACGGTTCGGAAGATCCCAGGTTCAAACCCCACAACCACCAAGTTGCCACTGGTGGGCCCTTGAGCAAGGCCCTTAACCCTCATCTGCTCAGATGTGTAATGAGATAAAAAATGTAAGTCGCTCTGGATAAGAGCGTCTGCTAAATGCCTAAATGTAAATGTAAATGTAAATCTCAATAGGATTCAGGTCAGGACTTTGACTAGGCCACTCCAAAGTCTTCATTTTGTTTCTCTTCAGCCATTCAGAGGTGGATTTGCTGGTGTGTTTTGGGTCATTGTCCTGCTGCAGCACCCAAGATCGCTTCAGCTTGAGTTGACGAACAGATGGCCGGACATTCTCTTTCAGGATTTTTTGGTAGACAGTAGAATTCATGGTTCCATCTATCACAGCAAGCCTTCCAGGTCCTGAAGCAGCATAACAACCCCAGACCATCACACCACCACCACCATATTTTACTGTTGGTATGATGTTCTTTTTCTGAAATGCTGTGTTACTTTTACGCCAGATGTAACGGGACACGAACCTTCCAAAAAGTTCAACTTTTGTCTCGTCGGTCCACAAGGTATTTTCCCAAAAGTCTTGGCAATCATTGAGATGTTTTTAAGCAAAATTGAGATGAGCCTTAATGTTCTTTTTGCTTAAAAAGTGGTTTGCGCCTTGGTAATCTGCCATGAAGGCCGTTTTTGCCCAGTCTCTTTCTTATGGTGGAGTCGTGAACACTGACCTTAATTGAGGCAAGTGAGGCCTGCAGTTCTTTAGATGTTGTCCTGGGGTCTTTTGTGGCCTCTCAGATGAGTTGTCTCTGCGCTCTTGGGGTAATTTTGGTCGGCCGGCCACTCCTGGGAAGGTTCAACACTGTTTTATGTTTTTGCCATTAGTGGATAATGGCTCTCACTGTGGTTCGCTGGAGTCCCAAAGCTTTAGAAATGGCTTTATAACCTTTACCAGACTGATAGATCTCAATTACTTTTGTTCTCATTTGTTCCTGAATTTCTTTGGATCTTGGCATGATGTCTAGCTTTTGAGGTGCTTTTGGTCTACTTCTCTGTGTCAGGTAGCTCCTATTCAAGTAATTTCTTGATTAAAACAGGTGTGGCAGTAATCAGGCCTGGGGGTGACTACAGAAATTGAACTCAGGTGTGATAAACCACAGTTAAGTTATTTTTTTTAACAAGGGGGGCAATCACTTTTTCACACAGGGCCATTTAGATTTGGAGTTTTTTTTCTCCCTTAATAACGTAAACCTTCATTTAAAAACTGCATTTTGTGTTCAATTATGTTATCTTTGACTAATAGTCAACGGTTTTTGACGAGCAGAAACATTTAAGTGTGACAAACATGCAAAAGAATAAGAAATCAGGAAGAGGGCAAATAGTTTTTCACACCACTGTATCTGAGCTGGATGGTCTAAATGAACATAGTAGAAAATAGTAGAAAACACGAGGTAAATTTTACTATATTAATTTACTGAGGCTTATGGAAAAAGATCACTGTCAAAAATATTTTATGTAAAAAAAGATTTGTGTGTAATTTTGTTTTGTGTACTCAGACAAAAGACAGAATTACACACAAATCTTTTTTTTACGCACGAATATTTTTGACAGTGATCTTATTTCATAACGTGGAATGTGTTATAACGAGATAAATGTTACACAAATATAAATGAGTTCTGAATCTGTAAGTAAATCCTGCGTTAATGTGCATGCGCTTCCTATTGGTTACGCTGGGGGCGCTGTTTCCCACCGTGTTTGAACGGTCTGCAGCAGAGCTGTGGAGAACTGCTGTGGGTAAGTTGCAATCTGTTGTAGCTCCACAATAAAAGTTAAAAATATAATTTCACAAGAAATGTCAGGCACTGTTTGAAAGGTATTTAACAGCATAGGTACTGATTCGTCTGTCAAGTGTGTTTTCGTTCGATATATGTGGTATTTTTATACTTTTATTTCCGTTTTGATGTACCTGGTTTTGCTGTGTGCTAATGTGCTAATTAAAGCCAACGTGTTCTGAATAGGTGGAGCTGTAACATTTTTTTGTCTCCTACTGCTCTGTGTGCAGGTAATTATTTCTTTATTATACAATGTGCATAAAGTTTCTTTGCAGTATTCTGTGCATTTTCTGTGGTTAAGTAAATGTTGGGTGCTATTAGTTTTTTTTTGTGTGAAAACACTCAAGAAATGTCATGTTAATTCTCATGCATACAGAGTTCTATAAAATAGATGATGTAAGCGGTGTAGTTTATGTAGCATGCTTTACTTTATATTCAGACTTTCTATTATTTTATTCCTGCATGATTTAAAATGTCCTATATGATCACAAAGCAATATTGAGAAAAGAGACTATGTTGAATTGGTTAAACAAGACTGTTCATGGTTGTCATGAAGAAATTCACATTTCAGATTATTGTTTTATTTTTATTCATTTTGTTTATATCATCATACTGTATACGGTTATGTTAAGAGCAGAGCTATGAAGAACTGCTGTGGGTGGAGTTGTAACATTTTTGAGCTTGCCGTTTTGTCTCCTGCTCTGTGTGCAGGAACCAAATAAAGTGCAACATCATCCAAGTCCTGAGTGTGTGTGCTGATGAAGGGTGGGACAATCCGAGTTAGAGAGAACACACACACACACATATATATATATATATATATATATATATATATATATATATATTTATTTATTTATTTATTTACCACTGCTGGTGAAGTCTTGGGTTTTTGTCAGAGAAAGTTTTAAGATGCATAATAATTCTATTCCTATTTAATAACTTTCCTAAAAGTTATGTTCCACATGTAATTATCGCTTAGTTCAAAGTTCTCAAATGTCTTGAAACTACTGCGGTGAAGCATTCAATGCAATTCACTTGCTGCAGTGATGCAAGATATGGGCTCAAAAAATGAGTTCCATGCTCTTCTCGTGTCTCTATAAACGTGCTACAATCATTAAAACTGGAACTCAGTACCTTAATCTACAGAGGACTGGTTGAGAGGAGTCACTGGCAGGAGTCAACGAATGGCAGGGCAGAGATGAAATAGCACACAGCGTTGATGAGACGAATATTTACGTCCAAGCTTATCTAAAGGACCCTGATTATTTTATGATTTTTTTATGAATCAAAATATTAATCATTAGTCTTTTAAATAAGGAAATATAATTATTCTATGAAGCCTAAGTGTTTAGCCACGTTTTGTTTGTTTTTTTTTCCAAAAAAAAAAACAGCTTCAGCATGGGCTCATTTTGATTAGTTCTCTCTCTCTCTCTTAACTCTTCAACCAATCGCAGCCACCCAAATCACGAGCAGCCTGCATACTGTACTTGTCAAAATAAAAGCCTCTAACTGGATCCCCTGTTACATTCCACTCTGCTAAATCCTGCCATAACATCCGAGTTCTCCAGGTGACTCCATCTCTGCGAATAAATAAAAGATAAAGAGAACAAAAAGTAACACATTAACAAATAATCATTTGCCGATTAACATTTCTGCATCCAACTTAAACAGAATACAGAATGTAACATTTTTATTCAACACATTTCAAAATAATAGGAACTGTATTTCTTTACATGACAAAGACACTCTAAAATATTTTAGGAAGCATACCCCGGGTATGTCGTCTGGGATACCTTGGCTTATGCTCCTGACCCCTATCGAATATAACCATGTCAATACAGTCCTGCTCCGTTTCTGACATCTCTTCTTCTACCCTGTTCTGAAACTCATTCTCCTGCTCTTCTTCTGACTCTGTTCCCTCCACTATGTCCTGAACCTCACATTGAACCAAGTCAGATATGTCTGATTGAGTGATAACGAGAACGTACACAAGATCCTCTTGATCTGTGTTAGATAACTGTGTCTCAGCTCGGTGTCCGCGTGCATGTGTGGTATGTGATTCGAATGTGCAAAGCTTCATCTGGTCCCTATGAACTACCTTAATTGGACCACCTTTCTCTAGACAAACAGTAAACACTGCGATGTCTGCGTGATTCTGCTTAACAACTATGCATGGCGTAGCTTCTCACACACTTGAATTTGATTTCTGCCCCCATGACCGTGGCTGCCCAACAACACCCTGTCACCAGGCCTAATGAGAGCTCCCCTGAAACGGCGATCATAAAAGTTTCTTCAGCCTCATAGACGCATCTTGGGCTACTGCATTAGTGACCTCTACAGCTGCCTTCAGATGTTTCTGGTGATCCGTCACCCATTCATCCAGAGTCTCAGCTTGGTCGACAAGTAGATCCACTGGTAGCCTTGCATCTTGCCCAAAAGTTAAATAGAACTGGGAATATCCTGTAGATGAGTGAACAACAACTCTTTCCAATTTCTCTTTTTTCAGGGGGTGGAGTTCTTAACATGTCGTGCATAGTCCTGTTAAATTGTTCACACTGCGCATTGCCTTGCGGGTGATACGGAGTGGTCCGACTTTCCCTTATGCCGTAAACTTTACACAGCTCTTTAATGATATTGGCTTCAAAACAGCGTCTTTGATCAGAATGCAGTCGAGCAGGACATCCAAAATAGACAATCCAGTGTTTAAAAAGGACTTTCTAGTAGTCTAGTAAACATATCTGTAAGCACTAACACGTTTTTCATATTCCCCTGAGGACCTTTCTAAAACTGTATAGTCCATAGCTAGGACTTCAAGTAGGGCTGTGATATTAATACATGTCATAGAAGACTGATTGCGAGGGAAAATATCATTGGCCAGGGCATATCGCCTACACTGCTGAATCCAGTTTTGCACATTTTTTTTCCATTGCTGGCCAGTAATACTCTCGCCTGAGGAGCTCCACTGTGCTTCTCTCCCCAAAATGGCCTACATGGTCATACTCTCAAATACTCTGCGTCGTAAAGATTCTGGGACTACAAGCTGGTGAATCTCTTCCCTATCTCTAGGGTGATAGATGGCTCTAAATAAAACGCCCTGTCTCCGTTTTAGACGTTTGAACTTTGTTTTGCTTGTGGGACAAGGGCACGCTGTTCGCTCACAGTTGGCTTGGTTCTTCTCGCCACTGCGTCATAAATTAACTTTATATTTGGATCGTCTTTCTTTTTTTTTTCTATGTCACTCCAGCTTTGACTAGTGACAGCCTTTCTTGCTGTCCTCTGTACTTTCGCCTCCACCTTGTGTCCACTCAGTTAAGTTTGAATTACTAACGTTTTATCAGAGCACATCTCTCTCGGCTTAGCCTGAATAAAGTCCTTGCCAGTATCTTCCCTTTCTGGCTCTTTACTGCATGGAATTCTGGAGAGAACATCTGTATTTGCATTTAGACAACCTGGCTTACAATAGATTCCAAAGTTATATTCCGCTAACTGCGTGGCCCACCGCTGCTCAACAGCTCCCAGATTTGCTATCTCCAGGTAGCGCAGCGGGTTATGATTGGTGATTACCGTGAACTTGGAGAACATAAGGTACTCTTTAAACTTTTCTGTGACAGCCCATTTAAATGCCAGCAGCTCTAACTTGAAAGCGCTATAGTTTTTATCTTTCTTCTCTGAACCCCTCAACCCACGACTGGCATAAGCTATCACACGCTCAACTCCTCCCTGCTTTTGACTAAGCACAGCCCCTAACCCATAGCTACTACCATCTGTTGTTAAGATGAAAGGGAGAGTGAAGTCAGGGTATGCCAACACAGGTGGAAACATCAGACAGCTTTTGAGTTTCTCAAATGCCAATTTGTATTCTTCTGTCCAGGAAAAAAGTTTAACAATTTTTCCTTTTTTCTGGCCTCCCTTCCCTCTTCATTAGGGCATGTAGCGGCCTGGCTAAGTGGGCAAACCGCGGCACAAAACGGCGGTAGTAACTCATGAACCCTAACACCTGCCTCACCTCTCTAATGCTAATGGGGATGGTCCACGTCTTTAAGGTGTGCACCTTGTCTTCATTTACTTTAACACCTTTGGCCGAGATTACATGAACCAGAAACTTTACCTCAGGCTGAAAGAGAGAACACTTACTGGGCTTTAGCTTTAAGCCATGTTGCCTTAAACATAAGAACACCATACCTCTAACCTTTTGCAGTGGGAATCAAAGTCGGGTGAGAACAGAATGATGTCATCCAGGTAAACTAGAAGCATATCAAATATGAGATTACCTAAAACCACCCCCATGAAAGGTGGTGGGCGTATTGCACAAGCCATAAGGCATCCGGGGCCACTCAACCAGGCCAAATGGGGTTGTAACGGCCGTCTTTTCTCGGTCCTGCTTGCTCATTGCGACTTGAAAGTATGCAGCTGAGAACAGCTTTGCCCTCCCCAATGCATCAAGAGACCTTCCTCTATCCGAGGAAGAGGGTATGCATCCTTACATGTGACCGGGTTCAATTTTCTATAATCGCAGCAAAAATGAACATTGCCATCTTTTTTTGCACAATGACTGCTTGCGACGCCCAGGGGCTACTACTCTCTAAGAATCCCTTGGCTCGTACAGGTCCTTTACGTGTCTCTTAAACTCCTGATATACTTGTGGTGGAATCCTACGGTGTCTCTGTTTGATAGAAGTGGCATCACCAGTTCGGATGCAAAGCGTTACTGTTGTATTGTAAACAAAGTCTTGTTCTCCCCTTGAGAACACATCACTGTAACTTTCTAGCAGCAGGCTGAGCTTTACATGCTGTGCAGCCACTCGGACCTTGTTTAGTTGAGGAGTCAGTTTAGCCCTGTGTTTTTGGTTTAGTTTTTCTTTGTAGTTTAGTTAGTTTCTGGGAGGAGATAGGGCAGGGTTTTTGTTTATTATTTTGGCCTTGGCCCAACCCTGAAGCCGAGAGCTTCCGGTGCGTGTGTGTGTGTAAAATAAAAGAGAAAAAGACAAAAGTTTGGTCGTTTAAGATTTTATTATTTATTACGCCCTGGGACCCTAGACCTGGGGACGTAACAGACCCAAATCGGCAAGTGTATCTAGACCATTAGCTGCTGTCAGTTCGACCTAATAAGCTGACATCCACTGCGCTTCTCCAAAATGCTCCCTAAAATGTGACTCACTGATGTTGGTCACCTCAACCCACTACGGACTACTAGAGAATCAGAGGACTTCTGTTCTCCCTCTTGGGGACTATTACTTGGGCTCTTTGCTACACCTAAGGAGCGCTTTTGCTGACCTGATTGTTCTTGACGTGTTCCCCCTGTGCACGGCCGGCTGGTATGTCTGGCTTTACTGCAGGCATAGCAAATGTATCTGCCTTCACTGTCTTTTAAAGGCTCTCTCTTAGAGGCACGTACACGATCTCGAGCTAGAAATTCCTGATAGAGCTCTTCCTGTCGAGAAGCTATCTTTTTGATCTCTTTAATCTTGATGTATGTATGCAAGTATGAGTGTGGTGTGTGCGTGTATGATTGTGAGAGAAGTGTGATGCTTATTAACTGTTGCTACTTTTACACTCCCTATCTAGGCAGCCTGCTTCAATTTCCCAGACAGGACACTAACCGAGAACAGGAATAGCAACAAATCCCAATTAAAACTTAATACAAAATATTCATTAATACAAATACATATGATGCATGCCAGGATCAATTAACAGTGCCCACTCAGATGACAGATGAGTCACTCACTCATCCACTCGCACTGATCCTGTTTCAAAAAGTAACAGATGAAATAATAAAAAAACAAAAAAACCACATCAATTACCACTCTAAGTGTTTTTGAGTGTTTTAAGAGAACATCTCCCATTAACAAACACAATATGTTGGAACGTGTGCACCTTCTCTGATGTTACACTAAGCCCAAATATTTTTTCCAGTTTTGCTAAGGACAAATTTACAAGAGGCTGTTCCACATGTAATTATCGCTTAGTTCAAAGTCCTCAAATGTCTTGAAACTACTGCGGTGAAGCATCTGATTTCATTAATGAAATAGCACACAGCGATGAAAAGACGAATATTTACGTCCAAGCTTGTCTAAAGGACCCTTCTATGAAGCCTTAACTACTTAGCCACTCCACTCCGACCACGGTGTCTGTAAACTTCTCCACACGATGCACGCAGGCCCCTTTGGCGTACTCTGCTGCATGTCGTATTCACAGTGACAACTATGCGCTATGTTGCATTTCAGTGGCAGTCTCGGCTGCTTAATTAGTCACTTTCACTTGCAGTTAGCAAATCGCGCACTAAACAAGTGTCATAAATGCGCACCACACTAAAACAGAAGCTAACAGGGTAAACTTGTTACCTCCGTGGCTTGAAAATAACCACTTAAATTAAGCAAACTCTCAGCTCACTTGCTTTTACAGCTCCTCTTTTTCCACTTACGAACTCCTTTTTCTCTCCCGTTTTCTTTTTGTGTCTGCGCTTATGCTTCTCTCTTTTTTCCGCGACACGCTCTCTTTTCTTCCCAAAAAAACACACAGCTTTAGCACGGGCTTGTTCTGATTAGTTCTCTCTATTTAGTAACTCCTCAACCAATCGCAGCCACCCAAATCACGAGCAGCCTGCATACTTGTCAAAATAAAAACCTCTAACTGGAGCCCCCGTTACATAAACATTGATGTTTGACCATATACATATACATTACGAATGAGTAATTATAGTAATATTAATTAATTAGTATTCAAAAAGTTACAACCTTCATTGATGAATTTTGATATGTAGTATAATATAGAGTGTAGTAAGGGATAATAAAAAGGATTTGAAATTTTAACTATTGATCCCTTTGTTTCTTAGCTTTAAAAACAGGAAGTCTGGTCATCTGCTCAAGAAAAAAACGGAACTCAAAGGTTATTTCTTTTCCAAAGCATCTCTATTAATCATATAATTATAAATATTTTGGCCAAGTACTGTCTGCACTTTTCCATTACGATCTGCCTGCTTTAAAGTTCCTTATTTCTTGCTCTCTGTGTGTATTTTATTGGACATTAAACTTATTTTAAATAGGACATTGGCTTACTTAGAGCCACTAAATCCCTAAAATATAATTAAAATTCAATAAAATTTTTCACAGGAGGCAGAGCTGGGTGGAAGTTGAGCTTCCGGATCGCCTGATGGATGAAGCTGTCCTCTTATGCAAAAATAGATGTCATTACGCAATGAATATGTTGTCATGATAATAATCATAATGAAATGAACGTGTTTTTATAAAATAAAAGTTTTAATATGAAAAATGGCCATTCTGATGTAGTCCTGAATATGCAATGAATGTGCTGTTAAAAATGAACATCGAAATGAGCGTGTCAAAGTAAAATTACCATTAAAAAAGTCATTGTAAAACAAATATCATAAAAAAACCTTATAATGAAATAAATGTGCAATCCTGAAGCAAATGTCATAGAAAAAATGTTATTATAAAATAAATATGTAATTATGAAATAAGTGTGTCATCATGAAATATGACATTATCAAAATTATCATTCTGTCCTGGAATCAGCACCCGGGTCATATGTCTGGACCCTCATCCCCACCTTTTTTCTTCTTCTGATGACACAAATTAAACCACACCGTTTCCGAATGTGCCGTTCATTACTTTTTTAGAGTGGAGGTGTGACCTGCTTCCCTGCTCTTGTGATCTGCTCTTGAGGCTTTAAATGAAAAAATCATCTAAAATCCTTTTTTTTTTATTTTTTTTTTACAGAGACTCAAAGGGAAATTATTTTTTCACAGATCCAAAAAGTGCGGTCAGAGCATGAATTATCATTCCACGTGCTTATTCTATCTCGTACAGGCCGTCCATCGACCGGTTTATAACCAGTCTCAACGCAGTCCTCATCTCCATTAGAATTGTTGGGCTCATTAGTCCACCAGTAGCTGAAAGCACACACACACACACACACACACACACACACAGGAAATCATCAGTATTGGGGAACGTTACTTTTTAAAGTAACTAATCACATTACAAAATTACTGTTTTTAAAAAGTAATCAGTTACATTACAGCATTACTTTCTGATAAAAGTAACTAGTTCAAATACTTTTCCATTGCAGAAAATAAAAACTCCTTTGTGATTTCTCATGCATGTATATGCATGCATACAAATTAAGTTCAAGACTTTTATAATTATTCTCCCATCATCACTTAGTGAAGTTTGGCCTATAATCGGTTTCGCGTGGTGGCCGTAAGTACGGTTTATTATGATTCACCACGAGTTTTGGCGCTGTGATTAGGTTTCCATCTTTCGCGTGTTAGTCCTCGCATAGTCGAACTGCATAGGTGAGATAGGGGTATAACAGCAGGAATAACAGAGGGGGGTGGGTTATCGGGGGCGGGGCTTGTAGGACAACTTTCAAACACACTAATGGGTTGGGAATGACTGCTGTCTGGCTCACGGATTACATAAATTGTCTGAATAACATTACATTTTTAAAAATATAACTAAATAACTGAGTACTTAAATGGTGGACCAAACGCGTTAGATTACTTGTTACAACAAAAAAGTGTACTCCCAACACTGAAAATCAGCACATCTACAGCTTCATATTAAAAGCGAATCATAAGCAAATCAGTAGTTCAGTGAGTTCTTACGCAGAGGTCAGTGGTGTACCGTCCACCCATTTCCACTCGCTCTCCTTTTCTCTGTCACTCAAACCGATCCAAGCGCTATTTTCTCTTCTTAACATCTCGATAAAATCCTGTTAAGGTAAAGCAACTCATTATGTTTACGTCAATGTTAATCCACCTGAATAAATCAGAAACATCTTACAAAGACCTAGCACAGGTATTATGCTTTTAAATCTCACCTGTTCCTCTCTGCTGTTTATGATCACCAGGTCGGCTTCTCTCTGTATGCAGTCCTGTCTGCTCTCACTCCAGCTCCTCTGCTCAGTAGACATGTAGTAAAGACTGGACTGGAAGATGATCCACCCTGGCTTCCTGATATCCCCAGCTGTTCTTAGTTTAGAGAGTTTGTTCTTTTAGCAAAATCTACTAAAAAACAGTGTGAAAGTACTGTCGCTAATCTAACGTTAAATTAACATGGCTTTATCTTAGTAGCCAGTCAGATGTGCGAATGAGCTAGCTAATGTATGGCAAAGTATTAAAGTCTACCAATAAAATAAACTACTAGAAGATAAGCCTAGTGTTAGGCTGACGACTGTGTAGGTCAGGTTTGATATCAAATTAGCAAACACTAGGCTAGGTAATAAATTTTTTTTATTAAAATAATTTGCCATTTTGACCAGCAGTTACCAAAGATTAGGCTATTAGGCCAAAGTATTATAATTTATTATTAAAATTAGCCATTTCAATTATTACAATCATTAAGTTTGCTCACACGTTAGCACAGAAATCAGTTAATCAAAAGTTATTAGCTTTTGTACTTAAAATCATCTACCAGGGCAACTAGCATGTTATCAAACCTTAGGCTAAGCATCATTTTTTTACATTGGTTAAAATTATAAAAAAGCTAATTATTAATCATTACACTAAGTACTATATTTTGTAATTACAATAGCTAACCATGTTAACTTGCAAGTTAGCAAACATTATTTTGTTAACAAATTAATTAGCCATGTCAGCTAGCAAGTTAGCAAAGACTTGTCTAAAAATATACTATAAGTATACTTTGTATTTATAATTAAATATTAGCCAGGTTCACTCACAAGTTAGCACATAAATTAACTAGTATTACTCGTTTAAAGCTGAAGCACTGTGTGTGAGAATTATTACTTTTTGCCATTACTTTTTTCCTACCTTTTTGGGCTTTTTTGGTGGTCTTGACATGCTCAAAAACTCATGAACATTGGCAGACAGTTTAAAATCTGCTGCCATTAAGATACCTGAGTGTCTGGGTGTGGCTCGGGACCCTCACACGAGATTTTGCTGCATGTTATGCACACACGCATGTATGCATATGAAACCTGGTACACATTTAGAGCTCATTGAGCTGAACAACTTTTACATTGCATCTTATCGGCTCAACTCAACATTAAGTCAGTTATTTTTGGCTGTTTGCAAACGAACCCAATGGAATTTGACAATCCTTCTAAGGAATTTTTACGATCGCCACCAAACCAGGCCAATGTGACTTAATAACTTTGTGTGGGGCAGTACAGTATATTGAGTGACATTACTGCACACTGAGTGACATCCCTTTGCATGAAATCACTTTGAGTAACATCATAGTGTGATGTTTTTTTTCAACTTCTGCTTTTTGGAGGCCTTAACATAAAATTCCCCCTATTCTACACATGTACACAGTACAAATGTTAACACTCATCTCTTTCTCACACTCACACACATACACACTCACACACACATCAAAAATGGTAACACACACCACACACACAAACATGCGCAAGCACATTTACTCCGCATAGTCACACTCAGAATGACACACCCACACGTCTTACACTTACACCAATGCACTCAACAAATATTTAGGGCCCAAGTTGACATCAACTATATATAGTACTTGAAGTGTGCAAGTTTAAAATATATTTAACATAATATTTAATTCAATCTAGCCGTGAGGTTCACTGGCCAGTTAATAAATAAAAACAAACAGTAACCTGACGTTTATTTAAGTCGAATGAGTGCTGAGCTTCACCAGAAAGGGTTTTCCCCCCACATGCTCATACAGTAGATTAGCAATGAGTCGGCTAATTCTGTACATTTCTCTTCTCACCAACATGTAACTATTTTCTGTTCATGAAAAAGAGAGGTCACTGACTGAGGTTGGAAAATCTTCTCTCAATTTCATCTTTCTCCTTCTGTAGCTGATCTCTCGCTTTACCCAGGTTGATGTAATTGTTGTTTAACTCAGCTTTCTCCTTGATAAGGTCTCTGGACCTGTTCTGGAGCTTCTCTATGACTACAGACAGCGTGTGATTGTCGCAGCTCGTCACTGAAAGCTCCGTATCCACCAGAGGCGGAACTGTGGATCCAAATCAGAGTAACGTTGATCAAAATATAAGACAAAAGCATGCCAGAAAAGACTGTTTCATCCTGTATTCTCCAGTATTTGTAATATTCTAAGTAACACCAGTGATGTGATGACTTACGGTACAGCCTCAGGACGATGTTAAGAGCTCCCTGAACCATACACATTAGACCGAAACATACTCCAGCCACTATGAATGCTCCTATAATACAAATCCACATTAAAGGATTTATAAACTTATAGCAGCAGTTGTATCTTCTCATAGAGCAAAAATAAAAATTTAAACAGTCTTTCAGTACACACTTTAAAGTATACTATAAGTCATGTCCTTACGTTTGTTCTGAGCATTTTTGCCAGGCGAGGGAGACGGCGTTTTCTTCATCACCTCTACATTCAAGTAATTAGGAGGTTCCAGAACGTTCATATAGTCTGGGTTAATGCGAAGGAAATAAATGCTAAAAATGTATACTCTCACCCTAAGAGTCTTGTCCTGTCTCAGTCTTAGTGTCACAACGTTGCACAGGAGCTGCAAAGCAGGAACTGAAAGCAATGATGCAACACGAGGAGGAACCTGACTTTCTTCTGCAATAACCGCATTAGTGAAGACATTGATACATTTCGGCTTTAATTTTTTTTTAACTGTGTCTAAGATTTTTTGTAATGATAGGAGCACTTACATTTACATTTAGGCATTTGGCAGATGCTCTTATCCAGAGTGACTTACATTTTTATCTCATTACACATCTGAGCAGTTAAGGGGTTAAGGGCCGCGCTCAAGGGCCCAACAGTGGCAACTTGGTGGTTGTGGGGTTTGAACCTGGGATCTTCCGAACCGTAATCCAATGCCTTAACCACTGAGCTACCCCTGGTTTTTCATCATCGGTTCAGGACACAGTGAGTTTCGTAGACAAGGGAAGGGAAAGAACTAGCATGAGTCTCACGAGTTGCGTACTCGGGGGGGAATTCACATTCTGTGATAAACGACAGTATGACTAGACAGAAAATGTGACCACAACATTGTGAATTGTGCGCATGATTCCATACTTTCCTAATATTTCATAATAACCTCTAGAATTCAGGGCAAGTCAGTGGTCATATTGATTTTCATCCTCTTCATATATTCCATAGCGTAATTCATTTCACAATACCTAACAAAGCTGCCTACATCATGCTTGTAGGAAATCTGTAGTGACCCGTGACACACTGAGCGTACTCCCCCGAGACGGTTTGTTTTCTAGACTGGTGCTTAATTGAATAAATTACATCTCTTACTAGGGCAATATTAAGTACCCTCTTACTGCTTCCACAGAATTTAGGAGGGTAGGTTGTAGCCAGGTGCTGCTTATCATCGGCCCTTGATTAACTGGTCGTTTTTGCAGTTTTCTGGTCTGGCACATTCAGATGTGTCTTACGACAATGCCAAGAGGGAAAATCATAATCAGTAGACTGACTAAAATCTGGTTTTATAAATCTGGAAAGATTTATAACCTAATCTGGTCAGGTTATTAAACCATTTCCAGGCAATTAAATTTTTTTTACAGTAAGAAAGATTATTCAGACAGTTGCCAATATTACCAGGAGCTACAAGTGGACGTCCCAGCACATGCTCCGCAATTTCAGATTATACAGTAAATCTTTCACTCAGAATCTTTCACTTAGAGAAATACAAAAAAGAGTTACATCTTAGACCCCACAGGCGTCAATGAGCATGTTAAACAGCACAATTAGAAGAAGACTAAACAAGTATGGTTTGTATGGAAGAGTTGCCAGGAGAATAAGGTTCACAAAACTGCATCTGAACAAACAACAATGTCCTATGAAGAGATGAGGACCAAGGTGGAGTGTCTTGGCCCAAATGCCCAGTGTCAGATTTGGCAAAAACCAAACAGAAACTGGTCGAGCTGTGGACCTGCCTCACTTTTTTTGGTGATGGAGATGATTGGCTCTTCCACTTTGAGGACTGTTGCTTTGTCTCAGGGTTGTATACATACACCTAACTTTTATCACTGTTAATGATCGTCTACGTGAAGGATGGGTGTCACTGTCATGACACGCTGACAACGGCAGCAATGTTGTGGATTGTTCTCCAATGATCATCATACACAAGTTTGAATGGTTTTGACATTTTTTGCGGGTTGAGCTGGTTGATGCTGTTCCCGATCTCTCCAGTGATGTTCTTAAGCTCTTGAAGTGCGTGTGCCACCCGAAGTCATGCTGAATCATGTCAAATGTTTTTGTGGCAGATTTGCCCAGTTTCACGCAGAATTTCGTGTTCGCTCTTTGTTGTAATTTGCTGTCTATAATGAAATAGCAGATGTGGCAATGCACATGGTCAGAGTAGCAGTTGAATAGCTCCTGTTGTACACAGAACAATGTCTTTTTGCACATTAACTTATGAAGTTCGGTGCTCCGTGTGACTATGTGTTAGCGTGTTACATAATTAATCTCAAAACATTTTGATATCGCCTCATATAAGTGAATGCCCAAAAAACAGGAATGAAATGAGGCAATGAAGATCGGCCCATAAGGATGTGAAAAACAGATAAAGTCATACAGAAAACGATTACTACAAGTTTTTGCTGCTAAACGTAGATCTACAGTACAAGCTGTTAAATCATGGGGTACTTAGTATTGCCCACATTTTTTTTCTTTTTTGTTAAATAAATAATAGCACGGTGAAAAAGTTATATGTTGTTGTTCTTCTGAAGTTGTTTTCGCCTAATACTAAGACCCATTTGTCATGCTCTTAGCTCACTTACGCTGTTTAAAGACCACTTCCATCTTTTGACATTTTTTTTCCCCATGCTATCATGCTCCTCACCACGCGATCATGTTTTCCCATGCTGTCATGTCTCTGCCCCTCATCCGCCGCTGATTTCTTCTGGCTTGAAGGTTCCTTGTGTGCCATTGGATCCTCTTGGATGGGAGCCGGCTCCTGGCCATCACCCATAGGACCCCTCTGTTAACACTAAGAATGTCAGGAAACCATTCTGAGAAGATCTGCCTCTTTGTCATCGACAAGGCACACGCCTCTTTGGTCCTCGGGCCCCCCTGACTAGCACTTCATGGCCCCCAGATCAACTGGACAAAGCATGTCATCACAGGTTGGAGCTCCTTATGTTCCACGACATGCCTTCATTCAGCGCTTTCTCTACAGTACCTTCTATTCCAGCCACACCCAACGAAACTCCGGACATCTCAATGTTCCCACTGAATAGCATGATCTCACTCAGACCTTAAACAAGGCCCGAGCCATATCACTCCCGCCACACCAACCATATGACTGTGTATTGATTTCCTCCCGGGCATCCCCCCTTTAAAAGGCAGATTTTACTCTCTGGCAGGCCAAGAAAGGGAGGCACAGAGTCCCTCACAGCTGGAATTATCTGTCCATCCTCGTGCAAGAAACGGACTAAGGCCACTAAGTACCATGTAGGGGACAGGGTCATGTTTGCTACCAGGGACAACCCACTTAAAACACTGTCACACAAACTGTCACCTCATTTCATCTGCCCCTTCACCGCGTCAGTCCATGCGCCGTCCGACTCCTGCCCCGCTTCTATGCGATACATTCACCCCACCTTCCATGTGTCCCAGCTCCGACGCATCGTGAACTGCCCGCTAAGTTGCAGCTTAGTCTCACGTCTCAGGGCTGTTAAAACGGTACGAAGCGCCTGGCTCTGCTTCAACGCCTGCATTTTCACCACCAAGGCTCCGCCTAAGCACTTCTTACACTACAGGCGATCTGACCTGCACCTACAACTGCACCTGGATCCATCTCCACAGCCCACAAGCCCCAACACATTACAATCAGATCATTTTTTATTATGTTTTTACACAAACACACAGAATTAAATATCTCCACACACACCTACATGTGACTTAATAGTATCAGACTCATACAACGCACACAATACTAACACACTTACCATCTCATTATCATCATTTATCACTAATTAGCACAAACACTAAAATAATAACAGAGGTTCTAGTTAATATAATTGAAAGTTATTCCTTCAATAAGTCACCTGTCACCCTGTTAGTGTTAAAGCGAAATGTCAAGTGGACATCTCTAGGCTCATGTTACACCATCTTGCTTTCACTGTGGAGCCATTTGGGGTTCAGTCACTAAAAACAGGGTGCCAAGGATATTTATTTTATGCTGGAATGGATTGCATTTGCACTACATCTAATTCAACAGGAGGTGGCAGTATGACTTAAGTAGATATCACAATCTGACCTACAGACAGTTTTACAGGTCGATGGTGCTCCTTACATTGTGTAAAATGTACTTAGGACCAGTGGGCCTCTGTTCCATTCCCACTGACGTACACCCTAACCCTAACCCTGATGAGAGCATAAGTACATATAGCCCAATACATTCGTTTACAACCCACTGGAATTACAGTACCCTGCGTCCACCAGCTTCAACCTCATGGACAGTAATTTGTGCTTTGTTTATGACATTTTTAGCATCTATTATGACAAATCTGGTTTGAGGAGGAAAAGTTTGATTTAGCATGGATGCACCCCATTTCTTTTCCTTTTTTAAAATCCTTTTTAATGGCTGAGAGGTACAAATGATTCTTCAACTGTCTAAACATGAAACAGAGAGGAAAGTGAAGTTACAGTGGGGGAGCAAGCATATATGTTTAAATAAGCTATAAAATACAACAGTATATAAATTATATACAATAAATATTTCAATGAATCAACCTGTACTAACCTTATCAGTATAAAATATTATTTCCTCCTTTCCAGCTTCACATGAGCATTTTCATATTCCAGTTGATTTGTTTAATTCCATTAGTCCAGCTTTTTATTATTATTTCAAAATGGTCTTTACCCCAAAAAGAATCCTGCTTTTCTCTATAATATTTATTTCAATTTGTACCTTAATCAAAATTAATATAGGATGCGTCTTTTGCAGCACTGTTCATTTCCTTCTGGCTCTAAGGCAGTTCCTCAGTACCAGTCCTAAGCCTGGAGGAATAGGTGGGTTTCAGCAGGACAGGCATAAAACCTGTGCCAGTAACCCAAGGATCGAATTCTCCAATGTGGCAACCCCGAGAAAAGTGCAAAGCCCAAGGAAATGAAAAAAAAAAAAAACCCTTCCTTATGGTTTTCAGGGATCATCCCAAATGCTCACACAAGCACTACGGGGCCACTCCGGTTCCAACCTCTTCCTGGTTCCTGCTTCCTGCATCAGGCCACGGTATTCCCTGTATATTACTAAAATATTATCTATAAATACTAATGAATAAATAGATGTGTCACTCTGTCCAGTACCTCAGGACACCAGAGGCTTCTACATCTATGGCAATAGTGAAGTAGTGCAGACATGATGGGTTGCGATCATTAACCTCATGGCCACTCGTTACTCTGGTTTTATGCTTTACATAGCATGATAAAACGTTTCCTATTAGGTCCTGTATATCAGAGTTCCCAGCCAGGCTCGATTCCCGTTTTTGAGTGCGTGGAGTTTGCATGTTCTCCCCGTGCTTGGTGGGTTTCCGCCGGGTACTCCGGTTTCCTCCCACGGGATAATTGAGTCAGTGAGAGCTCACTAAGGTCTTTCATCTGGGTCCATCTGCTTGAAAGCTAGTGTAACATTTGCGAGTTTGATAGCAAGTAAAAAAAAAGTGATAAAAAGCAAAAAAAATATTATAGGTTGTGTTAACTGATGGATTACAACCGAATTAACTAAAAGTGTCATTTTGCAATGTAGTGAAATTAGAATGTCCCTGTGAAATAAATGTTATTATAAAAATAAACATGGCATTGTGAAGCGCAAGCGCATTATGAAATAACAGTTTTTTTAATTAAATAAATGTACAATTATGAATCAAAAGTTTCATTATTGAAGAAGTAAGAGAAAGGGTGTTCTGATATAGTCCTGAATATGCGATGAATGTGCTGTTATGAAATTACCACATGATCATGAAATGCACTTGTTAAAAAAAAAAAAAAAAAATGTTTTTCAGGAAACAATTGTCACAGTAAAAAAAATGTCATGAAATAATTATCATTATATAATAAATGTGCAGCTCAAAAATAAATATGTAATTAATAAATAAATATGTCATTATGAAATAAATGTCCTATAATAAATGTTCTTATGAAACGTATGTCTTTTCTTTTTGGTGTTTATTGGCATTTGGCATCCACTGTGTTGCATTACCGCTACCTTCTGGTCTAGATCTTCTTCATTATTAAATAAATGTCATGAAATAAACATGTAATTATGAAATAAATATCATCATAAAATGTCTACTACTTCTTCCTCTTCTTGGTGTTTCTCGGCAGTTAGCAGCCACTGGGTTGCATTACCGCCACTTCTGTTTTTGATCTCCCTCATCTTCCTTTTATTTTAAATCTTCTTTTATACTGTAGTTTAGCCACCCTCAAGAAAACCAAGAGACCCTTATCCTCTTACTCCATTTTCTAAAATACTTTTCACAGTGTACTCAACCTTTCTAAATTCCCATTTCCCATTATGTTTTAAGCCGATCTACAAACTCATCTGAAATGATTGAATGTCATGAAACAAATGCCATTCTGAAATAAATGTGTAATTGTGAATTAAATGTCATGAAATGTCATTAGGAATAGACAATTGCCTTAGTATGAAATGAAAAGGGGCAAGATACAAATATCATAAAAAAATACAGTGGTGTGAAAAACTATTTGCCCCTTCCTGATTTCTTATTCTTTTGCATGTTTGTCACACTTAAATGTTTCTGCTCATCAAAAACCGTTAACTATTAGTCAAAGATAACATAATTAAACACAAAATGCAGTTTTTAAATGAAGGTTTACGTTATTAAGGGAGAAAAAAACTCCAAATCTACATGGCCCTGTGTGAAAAAGTGATTGCCCCCCTTGTTAAAAAATAACTTAACTGTGGTTTATCACACCTGAGTTCAATTTCTGTAGTCACCCCCAGGCCTGATTACTGCCACACCTGTTTCAAAAAAGATATCACTTAAATAGGAGCTACCTGACACAGAGAAGTAGACCAAAAGCACCTCAAAAGCTAGACATAATGCCAAGATCCAAAGAAATTCAGGAACAAATGAGAACAAAAGTATTTGAGATCTATCAGTCTGGTAAAGGTTATAAAGCCATTTCTAAAGCTTTGGGACTCCAGCGAACCACAGTGAGAGCCATTATCCACAAATGGCAAAAACATGGAACAGTGGTGAACCTTCCCAGGAGTGGCCGGCCGACCAAAATTACCCCAAGAGCGCAGAGACAACTCATCCGAGAGGCCACAAAAGACCCCAGGACAACATCTAAAGAACTGCAGGCCTCACTTGCCTCAAATAAAGTCAGTGTTCACGACTCCACCATAAGAAAGAGACTGGGCAAAAACGGCCTGCATGGCAGATTTCCAAGGCGCAAACCACTTTAAAGCAAAAAGAACATTAAGGCTCATCTTAATTTTGCTAAAAAAACATCCCAATGATTGCCAAGACTTTTGGGAAAATACCTTGTGGACCAACGAGACAAAAGTTGACCTTTTGTGGAAGGTGCGTGTCCCGTTACATCTGGCGTAAAAGTAACACAGCATTTCAGAAAAAGAACATCATACCAACAGTAAAATATGGTGGTGGTAGTGTGATGGTCTGGGGTTGTTTTGCTGCTTTAGGACCTGGAAGGCTTGCTGTGATAGATGGAACCATGAATTCTACTGTCTACTGTACCAAAAAATCCTGAAGGAGAATGTCTGGCCATCTGTTCATCAACTCAAGCTGAAGCGATCTTGGGTGCTGCAGCAGGACAATGACCCAAAACACACCAGCAAATCCACCTCTGAATGGCTGAAGAAAAACAAAATGAAGGCTTTGGAGTGGCCTAGTCAAAGTCCTGACCTAAATCCTATTGAGATGTTGTGGCATGACCTTAAAAAGGCGGTTCATGCTAGAAAACCCTCAAATAAAGCTGAATTACAACAATTCTGCAAAGATGAGTGGGCCAAAATTCCTCCCGAGCGCTGTAAAAGACTCGTTGCAAGTTATCGCAAACGCTTGATTGCAGTTATTGCTGCTAAGGGTGGCCCAACCAGTTATTAGGTTCAGGGGGCACTTACTTTTTCACACAGGGCCATGTAGGTTTGGATTTTTATTCTCCCTAAATAATAAAAACCATCATTTAAAAACTGCATTTTGTGTTTACTTGTGTTATCTTTGACTAATAATAATAATAGTTAAATGTGTTTGATGATCAGAAACATTTTGTGTGACAAACATGCAAAAGAATAAGAAATCAGGAAGGGGGCAAATAGTTTTTCACACCACTGTAGGTTCCATAAAATAAATGTCATTATGTAATTCATTTGTCATTATGGAATAAAAGAGCATTATACAATAGAGGACTTTGTGAGATATGCCTGAAAGTGAGACTCTCGAGTTTGTATCGGAAAGTCAGGTGATACAACTCAGGTGGACTCCAACCAAAGACGAAGAAGATAGAGTGTGTGGAAGTGCTGGATAAAGCAGAAGAGTAAAGACAGAGCAAGACAAGACAGGATCCGGGAAGGGATCATTTAACATTAAGAAGCATTTAACGGGAAGATGAAGAAAAATGAGACATACAGTCAGTGATAATATAACCTAATGGATTCCAGCCGATGTTAAACAACACAAAAAGAAAAAGGAAACAAATCTGTCATAGGAATAAATAATTGCTTTATTATTAAATAAAAGGGGCAACATACATATGACATTTAAAAATTAAGTTTAATGAAATTTGTCATTATGAAATAAAATGGCATTATAAAACATGTTTTATTATGATATATAAATAGATACTATAACAAAAATAATCATTATCATTACTTTATAGTTTTGTCATGGGCATAATTATTTTATTTTGTTTTTGACTAAAACCGCGTTCCACATTAAGGAGCTTGAGGCATCACTGACTCTTAACTGACTTTTGTGCATTAGCAAGACCATACAGTATGTTTCAAGATTTGTCATTTCTTAATGACATTTTTGCCTGATTGCATATACATATAGGGTGATTCACTTGAAAAAGGCCCAGAATATTCTGCAATCATACCCGCTATGATGAAGCAATCTAAACCAAAAAAATACTCTACATACCGTGCCTTGACATATGTGTAATGGATTGCATAACATGCGATGCTGGAAGTGATCTTCATTTTCTGCCAGGCACATTTCGATGCGTAGCTCCATGTTCCTGAACATACAGGAACCAGTGACAGTATCTGACTCTTTTCTCTATATCCCTTGCTTTGAGCTCCTGAACGACAGTGACACGATATGCCTGCAACTTTGCAGCTCTTGTCATGACATGGTGAACTAGACCTCTTTCAGATTGCTTCATCCTAGGAAGAGTTATTGCAGAATATTCAGGGCCTCATTCGTGTGAATCACCTGTTCAGTGTGTCACCTCCGTTTGTGTGGAAGCTTAAGATAAACATTACACCCTACATTTTTGCTTAGCCATGGCTCAGAATTTTCAGTTGCATCAGCTCGGATTATCGACAAACTTAAGCTGCTTGTTAGCCAGAAGTTTTTGAGTTTTAAGTCCTGGATAAAGAGTCTCACTTGTGTCACAGTTCGTTAGCTAAGATGGCTAAATGGCAGCCGCAAGAGAGCTGGCTCAGGTTCACCTGCAGTGAAGAGCGCACTCAGGTAACGAGAGTGGACACGATGCCAGGTTGAATTTGTATGTACCCCCCCCCCCCCCCACACACACTATACACATAAACATACGCGCACACACATAGGCTAGCTGTCATCGTACTCTCAGGGGAATCTATCTAGCGTAAACAATTTCATAAAGTAATCTATTGCTGTACCTCATGTTAGGGATGAGTGACATGTAGCTCAGTGGTTGAGGGTTTTGTTTATGAATCAGTGACAGAAAGTTGGGCGATCAATTAAAATTTTTTGACGTATAAACCTCAAAAAATTTAAATGTTTAATATGAGATAACAAACAGACAAAGTGTAACCCAGGTTTGATCCTGAACTTGTATCTCGTGTATGAGCCTGTGTTGAGTTTCACATCTTCTCTCTGTGGCCCAGATCTGATGTCGTTTCCGATTTGGCCGACTTAAAGGTCAGCGTTAAAGGTGTGAATATCTCTGTCCGTCTGTATCTCTCTCTCGCTTTCTTTCTCTCAGTCCCTCTGTCTCCTGGGATTGAAGGAACCATTCAATCGTCTCCCACTATGTGTGTGTTTGTGAGAAACAGAGAGAGACACGGATTCGAGGACAGACCCGGTTTACAGTCACACTTACGGCGTCTGAGGATTTCTTTCTGTGTACGTGTTTATAAGACAACTGGGTTAGTTTGAACAAGAATGAGTGACACTATTATTAAGTATTTCGCTTCTCTGAGACAGAAATCGTGACAAGTGTTCAGGAATGAATGAAAAAGCAGCAGGGATGCTAACTAGGCCATGTGGTGTCACGTAGCCGTGCTCTTCTATTGTGTTGATGTCTCCTGGCGACAGAAATGCTGACTTACTGTCAGCCTTCCACTCACTGTAGATGTCTTTACTGACAAAAATTAGATGTCTACTGTAGTTTTTCCAATCGAAGTGAAAGTTTTTAATATAGAAACTACAGCTCTTGTGACTCTTCAATCTAAATTAAGTCACAGGGTCTGTGCATGGAATTTGCATGTTCTCATTGTGCATGGTCAGTTACCTTTGGGTACTTTGGTTTCTTTTAACAGTTAAAAGAGATACTGATTAGACTAGTGTGTGAATGTGTGTATGTGCTGTCTGTGATGGATTGGCACCCTGTCCAGGGTGTACCCTGACTCGTGCCCTAACTCTCCTGGGACACACTTCAGACCCCACAAGTGGTACAGCAAGTTTTCCGCTTGGCCCCGTGGTTAACTAAAGACAGTGATGCAGTGGCGCTTTAATTCTTTAGCCTATTAATAACATGTTAACATCTAAACAGTTAAGCACAATATTACACAAATATATTGTTTAGGTGTTGATTGTTCTGTCCACAATCCCAAGCTAAGCTCCCCATCAGAAGGAGAAGAAGACCATGAAGTTCCAGCCTCGTCCTAAAAATATCAAAGAGCGCAGCAGGAACAAGAAATGGAAATGGAAATTATCAAGTTCATAATACCTACTAGCCATGCCCTTGTCAGGTCCCCAATACGTCTATCATGTTGTCATTAATTTCCACTTACGTACATGATCACCCACTCACCAGGGGCCTCATGTATTAATGCTGCGTACGCACAACAACTTTGCTTACGGCAGTTTTCATGCTCACGGTCGGATTTACTAACAGTGAAATTAACGTGAGAATGTGCGTTCTTCCACGCCAACTTCATGTCTGGCGTTCGTGTATTTCTTGTGTGTGTTTGTTTTATTTTCGTTGGCGACTCCTAGAGGCAATTATGTTAAATTGCACACTACAAAGTATCGCAATTTTAAAAATAATAAAAAAACTTAAAAAAAACAATTTTAAGCTATTAATTTAAAATTGATAAAATGGGTTAATTAACACAATATTTTTCTACTAATTATGTGATTTAGAACATATAAAAGCATTTGCAAATGTATACAATCCTTAGTCTATGGCAATGGCAGTGTTGGCCTTATTAGAGGACATTGTCAATGGCCGAATTCGAAGGGAACGCGTTTTTTAGGGATCACAGTGAGTTTCTGGCCCACGATGATGACTGGCTTATTAGCCGTTTCAGATTTCCAAGAGCTATCCTCTTGGAGCTCTGTGCTGAGTTGGGTCCAAATTTGGAAAGAGAGACAGCGAGGAGCCACGCAATACTTGTTCCCTTACAGGTGCTGACAACGCTTGGTTTCCTGGCAACTGGTTCTTTCCAAAGGGAACTAGCAGACCGCTCGGGGTTAAGCCAGTTGTCTTTGAGCCGTGCAATGCCAGCTGTATGGGACGGGATCATCTGCATGTCCAGCAGGTATACAGTATAAGGTTTTCATACCATGCAGTTGACCAGCCAAACATTAAAGCGCAATTTGCAGCGATCGCCGGTTTTCCTAATGTAATCGGAGCGATCGACTGCACGCACATTACTATAAAGGCGCCTTCTGAAGATGATTTTGCATACGTGAATCAGAAACATTTCCATTCAATAAATGTGCAAATAATATGTGATGCTCAAATGTGCCTAACAAATATTGTGGCAAGATGGCCTGGGACAACCCATGATTCATTCATCCTCACAACAGCATGGTTGGGATGAGGCTCCAAGGTGGCAGGGTGCGCGATGGGTGGCTTCTTGGTGAGTGATGTATTTAAAGATATCATTCCAGCTAATTTTTTTTTTTTTTGTTATTAATTCTGGAGGACAAACTTGCAAATAACACAGTTTTTCTCCGGTCTACCTCCGATAGGAGCACCTCCAATTTACATTCTGCGAAGTTTCTCTTCTTGTTTGCTTTTGCCATTGCTTTTTCGTTTGGTTTTGCCAAAGTGGAGTCATTACCATATTTATACGGGGGAGGAGGCAGGGAGGGGTTTTGCGCTCGTGCACGTGCGCTCAATTTCACATTAATTTAGATGTACAAAGAGAATATGTGTGGGATTTCGCGTACGCAGTGTTTCATACATCAGATTTTTTTACTGCGTACGCACATTTACAGCTTTGTCCGTATGCAATGTTTTAGTATGAATTCAACGCAAGTCTTCGTACATGAAGCCCCAGGTCCGGTGTGATCGAACTGAGTTGTTACTGTGTCTGATCTGATCGTGCAATGCTTTTACCAGGGGCTTATCACGAGCTTACTATGTTGTCATTGCATCTTTGGTATAAATCCAGTGATGCGACCTGAACAACACCTTTCATCATGAAGTGATTGGTGAGAGAAATTAGATCCAATATTTATACTAAATTATCTAAATGTGACATGGACACACTGATACCCTGCTGCATGAGCATCATAAACGTGGTAAGCACCAGAAGAACGTAATATGAATTTTCGGTTTTCTTCAACATGGTACGTTATGATGAGGAAGTCATGCTACGCATTTTATGTGCCAAATTATGACCTGATTACAAGAGCAATTGGCACGTTGACACATTGCACCAATGTGTGTTTGCATGGAGTTTGCATGAATAATTGTGTGTTGGGGACCAGTGTTGGGTGTACTGTAACAACGCGTTAGAATACTTGGATTACTTTTTTAATGTAACGAGTAATTTAACGCGTTAGGTCCGCCATTTAGGTACTCAGTTATTTAATTATATTTTAGAAAATGTAATCCGTTATTCAGACAATTTATGTAATCCGTGAGCCAGACAGCAGTCATTTCCAATCTGTTAATGTATGTGTGTGAAAGTCGTCCTACGAGCCCCGCCCCCAATAACCCGCCCCCCTCTGTTATTCCTGCTGTTATACCCCTATCTCACCAATGCGGTTCGACTATGCGAGGACCGACGCGCGTAAAGATGGAACCCTAATCACAGCGCCAAAACTGGCGGTGAATGATGATGAACTGTACTTACGGCCACCGCGTGAAACTGCGTAGGTGGGATAGGGGTATTAGTAGTTAACAGATTATGGGCCAAACTTCACTGAGTGATGATGGTAGAATAATTATAAAGGTCTTGAATAAAACTACATGCATAAGGAATCACAAAGGAGTTTTCATTTTGTGCAGTGGAATAGTACTCGAACTAGTTACTTTTATTAGAATGTAACGCTGTAATATAACTGATTACTTTTTATGCCACCCTACAGCCTGCCAAGATAAGCGGTATGGAAAACGGACGGATGGATGCACAGATAGATGCACAGACAAGCCAACGCAACAGATTAAATGAGACTGGTGCATAGGCATGCATGCATGTGAGCGCGCGTGCACGCGCACGAGTGTGTGTGTGTGTCTGTGAGAGAGAGAGAGAGAGAGAGAGGTGGATGTGTATTCTGCGCGTGCTTCGGAGCTCGCACTTAAAGTTTAGTCGCTGAGGAGCGCGAGCCTGCACTCACTCACTCACGCGAACACACACACGCTCGCGCGCACCATGCACAGATTTACTGCACTCCTACACGTCGTCTTTTACCTGTGGACGTCATTTTGTGTCAAAGGTAGGTCGTTTATGTGTGTGTGTATTGTTTAAGCATTTGTTAAAATTCTGTATTAACGCTGTTTTGTACATTTTTCTCGTAACCCGCTGCACCATGGTGACGCGCGTGCCGTAAAGGCGACCGTTAATTTTGATATATTTTTTCCCCTCAGGCGTGTTAGCATTTAGCTTTGGACACTTTTTTTTTAATTTTTTTATAAAAATATGTATTTAGACGATAAATTACCCGGTTTAACCCACAGATGTGAGGTAATATTACTATCAAATAGCATTCTCAACATACTTTCAACATGTTTATTGGTTATTTTTTTTTACTTCTTATTTATATAAAAAAAAATGTATATATTTTTTGTACATTGGTCAGAACTCACTCTTTCAATCATTGATCATTTCATACATGATCAAGATCATTTCATACATGAGAGGACTAAAAAACAGTCTTAGAATTTTTTTGTGGTCTGTACTGTACCAGCACCATAAAAGAAATGAAAATGTAGAGTAAAAGATGTTATGAACAGTTATGTGTGGGATTTAATAATTTACTTTAAAATAATCTACTAATGCGCTCCTGTCTCAATGTAAACAACACCTGCACCAATAGATATTAATTAGAAAAGATAAAGTGAATATTTTTACTGGGATTAGTTCATATTTTCACTTTGGCTGAAATAACAGCGCTAAAGTGGTATAAGTGAATTTTAACACGCTGGAGTCGTTTTAAGACAGAACTTCATCTTAAATCTTACTTTTTCCATTTCTCATCTGTGATTTACTCTCCGATTACCGAACAGGGAGTGTATTTGTCTGACCACCAAAGAAGTACAACTTAGTGTAAACATAAAATTTTCTGTATCCTCTCTTTCTCATTGAGTGTAATAAGATAAAAATGACAGTAACAAAAAAATAACAGGAGCCAATATACTGTACATACTGTATAATGTTCTCACGCCAAACAGAATTTTGTGAAATTACAGTTTTAAAAAAAAAATGAAGGGGTTCATCTTTGGTGCAGGCAGACATGTACATGGGGTTTTACCTAAAACAATGATAATATTGCCGATTACATTAAAGCTGATCAGATTATTTTTAGCTTTAAGCTTTTAAGTATTTCTACAAACTCTTCTCAACGAGGCATACTCTATTCAGCTAGTTATACTATAGAAATGTCCCTAAAACCAACGATATAACATATTTCAGAGCCCAATGTTCAGTGATAAAATGTTAAAGTATTATATTACTCAGATATAATTCATTAGATAAATGTAATTTCATAAATGTGGACTAATATGTTTTTATTTTTAAAAAACTATCAGGATGAGTCAATTTATTTTTGTCCTTGCTTTTCAATACACTTTGTCCATCTGTCCATCAACAAGCTTCCATATTTCCTTATTAAAAATTGTTACTAGGCTGAGCTGCGGGTCACAAATGCACCGCTGTCTTCACTTCTTCATCAGAAGTAAGTCTTCATCCTCGTAGTTCTGCTTTCATGGGACCAAACAAGTGAAAGTCTGATGGAGTGAGATCAGGACTATAGGGAGAGAATGCTTTAACACCTCAAAACAAAGTCATCAGTGTAAACAGAAGTGTGCAGACGACGTGCATTGTCACGCGAGATCACGACTCCTTTGGATATCAGTCCTCTGTGTTTAATCCAAAGTTTAGTCCTCAATAAGCGTCTTACTGTATTGTTAATTGTTCAACTTTCTTCCTGATGATGTTCCAATACTTCTGGCCCTTGAGAATCCCAGAAAACTTTTCATAAGCATTGATAAATTTTACAGCTATTAGTTGACTTTTTCAACTTTTTCTCGGTCAGCGATTGAGGATGTTTCTGTTCCATGGTCTGTTGTTTACTTTTAGACTCGTAGTGATGAATCTGTGTCCCATCACCAGTAATGATTGTCTTTAAGAAACTTTCACATTCGAAATTGCTAATTCTGTCTGTAGATATCTAAATGCTTCTATTTATGCTCTTCCATGAGTTGTTTAGGCACCAGCTAGACCCTTAGACCACAAAAAAAAAAAAACACAAACAAACTGCACAGCAGTGACTGGGAAGACAGTAGCAGTGAACGAAAAAAACCCAGATAAAACTCAAGAGTTTTAATATAATTGCGGATAATTTTAGAACCTTATATTAATGTCTTTTAGAAAAAGGTACAAACACTAACTCTCCATCCCTGACCTGAATGAAGTCACGACGAAGGGCAAAGTTCTAAAGACTTTCAAATGAAGGAAAACCTGACACTGACACTGGAGACTCCTTCCATAAGTGTGTGTGTATATATCGCCATATTGAGGTCTTGCATGGGTTGAACCCGTTAAGCACGGACACGAGGCGAGAGCTTATGGAAGAAAGGATCATTTATTTAGAAAAATTGGGGTGGGAAGGGATTAAAGGGGGAAGGACGGAAAGAAAGGAAAGGAAGGAATGTGCCCGTGCAGTTCTAGTGGGCAGTGCCCCGCTGGCATGCGGGCACAGGCTGGTTGGGCAGAGTGGAAGCGTAGGCCTACGTCGACAATCGCTTGTGCCCGGCAGCTTCCAGCTCTCTTTGTGGGCTCTGCTTCAGACGGGAGTCCTGTCTGACATCTGGCGTCTGCGCGGCTTTCCCCGGCTGGGAACAGGGGCTGTGACGTGATCACCATGTGGCCTTTTCCTCCTCGGGGTGAGAGCCGCGGGAGCTCCAGCAGTGAGCTCGCGGCTGTCCTCAACACAGCGTTCAGAGGAGTACTCAACTCTTTGTCCCTGGGGTGCATTCCATTGCCCTGCTAGCTTGCCGCTCTTACGCCTTCTGCGCGTGTCGCACTCGCACCGTGTAGTAAAGTTCAGTAGCCCAACAGACCTTGAGCTACACTCCCCGTTTTATAGCGTGGGGAGAAGCCTGTGATCATTAATGCCGATGACTCACCAGCTGTGCCTAATTCCGCGGCCCAGCTCATTCGCGCACCTGAAGGAAGGGAGGCCGTCTAGCTAGTGAGCTTTGGAGTGAGTGAGGAGTGATATTGATATGGGTGCACGCTCATCACAGACAGACGCCGTGACATTGCCCTCAGCTCACGGTCGCTGCTGAAACTGCCGAGTAAGACCCTGGCCTCGTTCGGGACTTAACCCAAGGTCCGTGCCAGGTTCCCCCTTGCCCCCGCAATTTCTACCAGACCTGCACAGGCACATTCTTTCGTACCCTTTCTCTCCATCCTCCCTCCTTTAACTTTTTCCTTCCCTAATTTTATCTAAATAAATTACCCTTTTTCTCATAAGACCTCACATCGTGTTTGTGCTTTACCATGCAACATGGGTCGAACCCGTTAAAATACCGTATATGTATACTTACAGTGTATATTTAAAATGTAGGATATGTGTTGGTTAAGGAATCCATGCAACGTCACATAGTTCGGTGCTTGAAGAAAGAAACAACCTAAATTTTGTAAATCCTTAAAAATGTGTGTGTGTGTGTGTTTAATATGCCATTTGCCTTCCAGCCCCATTTGCTTTAAGCTGCATGTGCAATGGCATGTGCTTAAAATATTCACTGTGTCATTGTTTCTCCTGCTGCCTTAAAAGCACGGAATGAAAGCGTGTTAATTCTGTGTATAAGAGTGTGTGTGTGTGTGTGTGTGTGTAATCGTATACCCTGTTCTGACAGCCTGTAATTGTCACTACTGAAGGTGTGTCTGTTTTGAGTGGAGTTCTATTTATCATTTCGCACATCTACCTGTAAATGGAATCGCTATTCGTGAATACTAAAACAGTCAGGACAAGGTCACCCTGTCTGAGAGCGCGCAGCCGACACCCCCCGGCGTCGAATCCATTCAGTGTTAAATGAACCACCCGCGGAGCAGAGCTACCCCCTGCTATGCTGAATTAACACCTATAGTGTGGAGTTGCCTCCTGCGGTCCTGGAACTTGTACAGTCTGCTGCACCCCACAATACAGTCTTAAAATAAACACTTTCATAATCTTGAATTACTACTTGCCCTCTTGGATTAAGGAAAGTGAGGAGTAAAACACTTCATGCTGTGCTGTTCTGGGAAAACAATCAGTTTGATGATGTATCTTTGTTAGTGAACCAAAGTTATTTTCCTATGATAGCTCTTGCCAATGTGTTTTAGTCATTTTATCCACATCAATTAGGGTTGACATAAATGCAGTTAGGGTTTGAAACTAATTAGGTTGTGTTTGACACAAATGTGGTTGGAGTTTGACACGAATGAGGTTGGGGTTTGACGCAATTGTGGGTGTTGACACACATGTGGTTTTGGTTTGACACAAATGTGGTTTTGGTTTGACACAAATGTGGTTGAGGTTTGATGCAAATAAGGTTATGGTTTGACACAAATATGGGTAGGGTTTGACACAAATGAGGTTGAGCACTTTGTGCACATGGGTTTGACACAAATGAAGATAAGGTTTGACAAATGCAGTTGGGGTTTGACACAAGTGAGGATGGAATTTGATGCAAATGAGGTTAAGGTTTGACACAAATATGGGTAGGGTTTGACACAAATGAGGTTGAGCACTTTGTGCACATGGGTTTGACACAAATGAAGATAAGGTTTGACAAATGCAGTTGGGGTTTGACACAAGTGAGGATGGAATTTGATGCAAATGAGGCTAAGGTTTGACACAAATATGGGTAGGGTTTGACACAAATGCGGTTGAGCACTTTGTGCACATGGATTTGAGACAAATGAGGATAAGGTTTGACAAATGCAGTTGGGGGGTTTGACACAAATGAGGATGGAATTTGATGCAACTGAGCCTTGGGTTTGACTCAAATGCGGTTGGGGTTTGATGCAATTGAGGTTGAGGTTTGATGCAAATGAGGTTGGGGTTTGGCGCAAATGAGGTTGGGATTTACACAAATGTGGATTGCGTTTTAGTGCGAATCTAATACGAATCCAGTTGTGGTTTTTGGTTTGCAAATATTGGTTTATAGTTTTTAAAAATCCATTTATGATTAAATTTAATGTTGTGGAATATCCATGAATCCCATGAGCAAACGCTGACATCAAAGATGCCTCCTAAAAACTAAACATCTCCTCACAGAAGCTTTTGCTTTATTAAAGCTCATGAGTTGTTACTATAGAATCAATATCTTCTGACCATTTATAATCACAGATTCAGCAGTGGTATACGTCTGAATAGTTAAATCATGGTATAGTATCACTTTGTAACCTTTTTGTTTGCGTAACCTTGAATGTGCGGCTTATGACCTTTGACCCATGACCCTCTGCTGACCATAAGGTGAAATGCAATGGCAGCAAAAACACTTCAGTCTGGAGGCGGAGCTTGCACATGTAATAGCACAAAAAATATACAACATGTTTGTGCTATTATGTGTTTTTTTTGTTATACAACATGTATACACAAACAATACATTCTTTATTATAATTTTTTGAGTATTTGAAATGAAGTCGTGTCTATTGCAAGCTTCTCTTTTTTTCGAGAATAAAAGACTGATTATTAAAGGTCAGCTGCAGCAGCGTTATGCGATTCTGATGTAATGGCTTCCCTGCTGCAACACCTGACTTGACCCATTAGTCATGGAGCATCGCAACGAGGACACACACGTGTAACGGCTCACCGTGATACGGCGTTCTGATCCTGGATTTATATCCAGCTTTATGCTTCATCATCAGGTTTGGGAAATGGGACGCGCAGACAATCTGTAACATCTGTAGGTGTGTAGATTTACAAACCCAAGCGGATTTGGCTGAGACTTTCTCACTGAGCCGTGACGCTTCCAAGGCCGGCCAGGAAAAGGGTGCCACTTCGAAGCTCTGAAAGTTACTCCATTTCCATACTTAGATGTTCAGAGTACCGGGAACAAGTGGGTTTAACATTGGAAATGTGTTTTATTACGGGTTTCTGCAGTCATGTAAAGAGGGAAGGTTTTTTTATGTTTAAGGCTAGTTCTCATCGAGTTCCTGAAACACAGTGATAAATTCATACATGAGACCTTATCTAAAGTTTGAAACGAACCACAGCTGGACATTTTACATCCAAAATCTGTAAACTTCTACACACACACACACACACACACACACACACCAAGGTGTTGTTGCTAGAGTTGACGTGAAGCTCATTCTGAAACAGTCTGCTATCTGTCGTGAACAGAAGAGTCTCCTCATTCAGCCTGGTGATTTCTCTTCCTTGAAAAAAAAACAAGGCAGATGTTTTACACGTTCTGGCCCACCAAAGCCCTGAAAATAGATCCGGATTTTCCTAAGGGGACACACAAACACACAATACTTTATTTTCCTTTCCCTGCTTAGCTTTTTATCGTGAGCTGTAAACTACAGAACAACAGCAGTCAGGATTTATTATTGTCTCCTAAAGTCTCTCGGGACGGCCGGACTGTCGAGGCTGGATTATCTCCGGGCGTCAGGTCCGAGAGCTCCGGGACTCCGTAGTAATAATCTCTAAAGTAGTAATAGTAGATTAAAGATGCTCACGGCGTTGCCGCTGAACCTCTTTTTAAACAGCTGTTGGTTCGAAGCGTCTCCAGAGAGTTTATTTCTCAGTCAGCAGGAAATCTGGTTTAGTCACTTAGTCTCTCCCATAATTAAATCCTAATTTTTTTCATTCCATTTCTAAACAAGAGGGCGCTCTTCGACCTAAGTCATCTCGTGTGAAATTATTTTAGATAAAAGCATTGAATCAGTTTTTCAGACACTAGAGAGAGGTTGGATTCCCGTCCACTTCGCTGTTGTCAGATTGAGGCCTAATTTAGATTTTCTGAAAGCAGCACCGACCTGTTAATCACACAGGGATCTCTCTCTCTCTCTCCCTCTCTCTCTCATGATGCTAAACACCTATTGTGGCTCAAACTCAGACTCAAAGCCGAATGATTTAACCTCCACATAAAGGAAAATCTCGTCTCCAATCAGACTCTAATATAAAATGATTTGTGCCTCAGACGAGCAGAAAGAACAAAATCTAGAGCTGATTTACGGCTTCACAGGGTTCACAGCTGAAAGGGAAATAAAACGCCATCAAGTCTGTGTGTGTGTGTGTGTGTGTGGTGCTGCTGTGTTTCTCCTTTCACACACATTCTTTCTTTCAGGCGATAACATCACGGAGAGGTGAAGAGCTGAGCGTCATCCCAGTGTTCTCACACACACATTCTCTACCTTTTAAAACCTCTCTCTGTCTTTCATTCCGCTTATCATACTCTTCACCTCTCAATGCTCTCGACACACACACACACACACACACACACACTTCATTTATCACTCATGTAGCTTAAAGATAGAGAGCTTAAAGGTCCTACACATCATATTTTTCATTAAATGTTAATATGATCTTTAGGGTCCTAATGAAAAGTTTGTATTATACGTTAATTAAAAATTCAAAATTATTGTGTAAAAAAAACACTAATTTTACCTGGTAAAAACTAGCTCTGTTCTCAGCAACCTGTTTCAGTACATGCTAATTTAAAGGGGTCATACAGCACTACATGCACTATTTTAAGCTGTTTGGACTGAACTGTGTGTTAGGAGAGTGCGTACACAACCACTCTACGATGATAAAGAGCCGCCCAGTGGTTTTCTTTTCGTTTATTACAGTAACATCCCCCTTCTGAAATCAGGCCAATCGCAAAAGCCTTGCCTTGTGACGCCACACCACAAGAGGGCGTTCCTACACTAGTTGATTGACACTGGTGTTTTAGCAAAACCCGTCCCGAGTGAGAAGACGCTGTCGGCCATTGTTTTTTCGCCGCTGGAGCAAAATGACGCCTAAGCGAGTGTTGTGTACAGTTGTTGGGTGTAATAGCGAACACAGCAGTCGTCATTCACTACCTAGGGTTAGTGATCTAGGGTACCTACCTAGGGTTAGGTATCTGAGCCACTGAGGACGCAGTGGCTGAATTTAGTTTTTAAAGCTAACGTCCCCGCTGATCTACCTAAATGCGTTCATGTTTGCACTAATCATTTTTCACCGGACTGCTTTATAAACGCGGGTCAATATAAAGCAGGTTTTACTAGGAAGCTGCTCCTGAAAAATGGATCTGTACTAACGCTTCGTGTTCCTGCTTCATCTTCACCAGGCTCGGTGAGTGTGATTTATTTTACTATGACTCTTTGCAGATCGCCTTTTCTAATAATCACGATGAATGCGGAGTGTAAGTTAACTTACACTCTAATAGAACATGGTTATGGCTTCTTCTCTATGTACATCCGTCTCTATATAATCCCTAATCGCCCGTTTATAATAAACAATGCATTAAGGTGATTGTCTAGTTGCAAACTGTGTACGTAGTCGGAAAACTATATTATGCTTACCTTTGTTACGTTAGATGGTTTATAACGATGTCTGTCGAAGATTAAGAAGTCATGTAAACACATCAGTAAACACATCGCGTCCGTATCTCTCTCAGTAAGTTTCTCCGCTTTTGTTGTTGTTGCTCGCGGCAGCGCAACAGCCCGTTAATTCATGCACATGCAGTGATGAGAAAAACAAATCGAGTCGATGCATGTCCATTCTTTTAATTTCTGCGTTGTCAGGCGATATTACAAACTTCCGCGTAGGTTCCGTACTTAAATCAAACCAAAAACGACTGAAGAAAACAGGCTCGGGCTCTATAATCCATAGTTTTCCAGTTTGGACTGCATTACCCACAAAGCACTGCGTTGTGGCAATGCTTTGTGGGTAATGCAGTCCAAAGCATTGCCCGCACTGGACTACACTTCCGTCGCTATACCCGACATGTCACGGGGGGGGCGTTCTCAGCAGAGGTCATGAGCATTTAAATTAGCATGTACTGAAACAGGTTGCTGAGAACAGAGCTAGTTTTTACCAGGTAAAAGTAGTGTTTTTTTTACACAATCCTTTTGAATTTTTAATTAACGTATAATACAAACTTTTCATTAGGACCCTAAAGATCATATTAACATTTAATGAAAAATATAATGTGTAGGACCTTTAAATGCTCATGACCTCTGCTGAACCCGCCCCCCCTGTGGGGCGTGTCTTCACAACACACGTGGGGTATAGCCACGGAAGTGTAGTCCAGTGCCGGCAATGCTTTGGACTGCATTACCCACAAAGCATTGCCCACAACGCAGTGCCAAACTGGAAAACTATGGATTATAGAGCCCGAGCCTGTTTTCTTCAGTCGTTTTTGGTTTGATTTAAGTACGGAACCTACGCGGAAGTTTGTAATATCGCCTGACAACGCAGAAATTAAAAGAATGGACATGCATCGACTCGATTTGTCTTTCTCATCACTGCATGGGCATGAATTAACGGGCTGTTGCGCTGCCGCGAGCAACAACAACAAAAACCCGGAGAAGCTTACTGAGAGAGATACGGACGCGATGTGTTTACTGATGTGTTTACATAACTTCTTAATCTTCGACAGACATCGTTATAAACCATCTAACGTAACAAAGGTAAGCATAATTTAGTTTTCCGACTACGTACACAGTTTGCAACTAGACAATCACCTTAATGCATTGTTTATTATAAACGGGCGATTAGGGATTATATAGAGACGGATGTACATAGAGAAGAAGCCATAACCATGCTCTATAAGAGTGTAAGTTAACTTACACTCCGCATTCATCGTGATTATTAGAAAAGGCGATCTGCAAAGAGTCATAGTAAAATAAATCACACTCACCGAGCCTGGTGAAGATGAAGCAGGAACACGAAGCGTTAGTACAGATCCATTTTTTAGGAGCAGCTTCCTAGTAAAACCTGCTTTATATTGACCCGCGTTTATAAAGCAGTCCGGTGAAAAATGATTATCGCAAACATGAACGCATTTAGGTAAATCAGCGGGGAGGTTAGCTTTAAAAACTAAATTCAGCCACTGCGTCCTCAGTGGCTCAGATACCTAACCCTAGGTAGGTACCCTAGGTCACTAACCCTAGGTAGTGAATGACAACTGCTGTGTTCGCTATTACTCTTCTCACTTAGGGCGGGTCTTTGCTAAAACACCAGTGTCAATCAACTAGTGTAGGAACGCCCTCTTGTGGTGTGGCGTCACAAGGCAAGGCTTTTGCGATTGGCCTGATTTCAGAAGGGGGATGTTACTGTAATAAATGAAAAGAAAACCACTGGGCGGCTCTTTATCATCGTAGAGTGGTTGTGTACGCATTTTCCTAACACACAGTTCAGTCCAAACAGCTTAAAAAAGTGCATGTTGGCCTGTATGACCCCTTTAAAGAAACGTTTAGCTCCTAATTAAATAAGGTGTTGAATATATGAGTGGATTTTTATGTTGATATTTTCGGTGTATTTAACAGTCATGGTACGAGTCTCCAGTGTCGGAGGATTCGCTGCTTTCTGCTTTCAACTAGAAACAAGTTGTAACAGTTAGAGAGAGAGAGCATGCATGTCCCAGCTCTAAGAGTGATTATTTTCCTCGTGCAGCGTGACACTCGGCGCTTTACTAGACGAGGGCCAGCAGGTAAAAGAGTCGTCATGAATACGTGTTGAAATCCGAACAACAGCATAAAAGCTTGTTCTCCTGAGGCTGAAAGAGGTGCAACCTGGGGAAGAGCGACAGAGAGAGAGAGAGAGATGCAGTTTTTTTTAAATCCTATAAGAAGGAGGATGTGTAAGTAATCAACAACAAGACCCAGATAAATATGTAGGGAAGAATAAACTAAGGAGGCGATCTGCAGCCCCATCATCATCATCATCATCGTCATCACATTGTTGTTTTTCCAGCTGTTATATTTATATTCAGCTTCCAAACCCACCTTCTTAAATTGCCTCGTTACAGAAATCAGCTTTTACTGAATGTAACACGCATACACACGGTTGTCACATGACCGCTTCGAGATATTTGAACACTTATCAAACACTTTCATCGATGGAGCGTTACAGTCGGCGGATTTCAGACAAAACGCTTTTGTTAATTTGTTCATTAAACTACAAGTTTCATTAAAAATCATTAACAAAAGTCTTACTGGCATCGTCTCGGCCTGTACACAGAAACCTGCATATGTGTTCACAGTTATTTTATATATATATTTTACGATTAGAATAGAAATGAACCAGTTATGACTCGTCTAAGAATTGTCTGGTTTTAAGTTTGATTGATATAAGATAATAAACGATTCTGTACCGGGCTCAGAAGCTTCCGAGTGACGCAAATGAAAACGCATTTTATGGCATTTAATCAAAAACCACACATGTTAAAAGCCTCTTTTTCCTCCAAAGGTGAGCACAAATGAGTGCGAAATTGTGTGCGTTTAAAGCCATGTGTGCTTACTGTTGGAGTTTTAAGGCAAAAAAATGTCACTGTCTCTTTTTAATCCTACAGGTGGCACACCCTGAACTATTTCCACATTTTCATCGGAGTGAGTGAATTATTATTTATTATATTTAATTATAATATTATTATTATACAGTGGAACCTCGGATTACGAGTAACGCGGTTTGCGAGTGTTCCGCAAAACGAGCAAAGATTTTTATTAAATTGAAAAACGAGCGTTGGCTTGGTTATTGTAGGTAATTGTCTCCCCTGCTGGGTCTTAGTGCACGTTTTTCCCTGATATAATCAATATTCGTGCACGCATGTACTGTTTACTATAACACCGTGACCACGTGTGTGTGAAACATATTTTATTTTCTGTTTATAAGCATGTTTGTACAGCGCGCGTATAAAGCAAAAGCAAGTCTCATTAGGGGGTAAAGATCTATTTTTTTCTCTCCCTCTCTGTATCAGCCTGTCGTGTTTCACTTTACCTTAACAAAATCGCAACAAAACAAACGTGCGTGTGTGTGTGTGTGTGTGTGTGTGTGTGTGTGAAGCCGAGAGGAGTAGGGGGGCTGTAAAGGCAAGAGTGTGTGTGTGTATACCAGAGTTGTGGACTCGAGTCATGTGACTTGGACTCGAGTCATGAATTTGGTGACTTTAGACTCGACTTGACAAAATATAAAAAGACTTGCAAGTCGACTTGGACTTTAACATAAATAACTCGGACTTTCACTTGGACTTGCGCCTATTGACCTGTAAAGACTTGCTACTTCCCATAAAAAGCCCAAAGATAAAAAGTATGTTAACACGGTCCGCTCTATCTCTGTTTATGTGTCTGTGCACGTGTGTGTGACAGAGAGCATGTCCACATTTGGCAGGACATCCAATCAAAGTACGGTGGATTCTTTTGATTCGACAGCGTCCAACGTGACAACAACGTGATACATGGTTGCCAGGGTAGCGGTTTTACCGCACAATTGGGATATTTTAGAAAAGGAGTTGCGGGAAAAAAATACAGAGTTGCGGGTTGCGTTTTTTTGGGATATATTTATAATGTACCGCGGCCGCAAAAAAATAAATAAAATAAAATAATTGTGGACAAAGATAAAAGGGAACCTTTTATTAGTGGGTGTTGATCCCTGGGAATGAATACTTGGCAACAAACGCTGCTGCTCACGAGACGCGTGTAGGCGCGCGCGCCACATGTGCTTTTGACATCACAAATCAAGCATCATCATCATCACGTCACTCCATGAGAGCGTTGTAGTCAGAAGCGTCGGTTCGGTTGTCTGTGGATAAACAAGCGGCATTCTAAAATGTCTGGTAAATGGGGAAAGTATGGAAAGTTCCAAATGATGATAGAAAAGCGTTCTGCAAATATTGCAAATGTGAAGTAAGAGCTCACCACGGTGATCTGGTTGCTTATGCTGCGACTGAAAAACATTTTTAAAAAATGCGCTTTCTTTCTCAAATGCCAGAACATTATTTGACACAGGCAGTTCCTTTCTAAGAAATAATGCACCTGTGAAAGAGGCAGAGTTGAAGCTGGCTGCCCATGTTGCTTGTCACTCAAGCACTTACACTGTTGACCACTTAGGAAGTGTTGTGGAAAAAATTTTGAAAAAAGGCATTAGTTTACATCGAACGAAATGCACAGCACTAATTAATTCAGTGATAGGACCAGTAGTACATGAAGACCTTTTGGAGGATCTAGGAAATGGACCATACTCTCTCATTGTTGTTTAAGTTAAGTTAAGTACAAGTTAGTACTTCTGACTAGGGTCAGAAAATATCAGAGAGGACATGTTCTTATTTGACCTTTATTGTATGAGATTGTGTATTAAAAAAAACACAGTGAGTGATATTAAGAATTTGGGTAAGACAAAGGGCCAATACTTTAAACTTAAACTTATATAAATTTATTTTAAGGCCCTTTGTGGGAATCCAGCCGTTGTCTAATTTGATTGGACACTAAAAAATTGGGCTAGTTTTCAATCCATTTTTGCGGTTTTTGAGTTGTCATTGGGCTGGAAATATTTCTGGGACCTGGCAACCCTGAACGTGAACGCGCCAGTTCGCGAAATGATAACAAAGGTAGTTTCGTTTGGCTATAAAAATTACGAGGTGGTCAACAAAAAACGAATTGCAGTATCGAAGATTACAGACAGAGATGCCACAACTTCCAACTTTGTTCGACACTTGAGGTAAGTTTTGAATGAATGTCAAGGCTACCTTATCAGCTAAGTAATTTACAAGCTGCATGTTTATATCAATGAGACATTGATTTCCTAAACGTCACCTTTCAAACACTATAATCTGCAAACCCCTGCTGGTTCATACTGAGCGGGATTTTGAAAGCCGGATTGTTTGTATGAGGTAGCCTACGTGAGTGTATCACACAAGGTAGGGAGCAAAGTTCTTCAATGTTCTGTAAAGAAAACAACGTTATTGTTTGTATGAAGTAGCCTACTTCATTGAGAACATGTGCTACCATTTTACATTGCTAATAGCATTTACTAACATTTGTAAATGTTAATGTTCTTTTATAAAAAAAAAAAAAAAAAAAGGTTTGTTTAATAAATACAGATCTTACAACCGTACATAATCTGTATACATTTTATTTTTCTGCTAAAAAGACTTGAAAAGACTCGAAAGTCAAACCATAGGACTTTGGACTTGACTTGAGACTTGTTGGCCTTTGACTTGGGACTTGACTCGGGACTTGCCTGTCTTGACTCGGGACTTGACTCGGGGCTTGAGGGCAATGAATTGAGACTTACTTGTGAATTGCCAAACAATGACTTCGTCCCACCTCTGGTGTATACTAATTATGCTCGTAATCCAAGGTTCCACTGTATATAAGTTAATTATGGCGAATCATATAACAGAGATACACGCTGCTTAGTAACAGTGTAGCTTTTTGTTTAATTTGAAGTTAAGACTCTAAAAATTGGTTGTAGTGTTTAATGCTGTGTGTGTGGTTTATACGTCAGTGAGAAAACTAACGTTATAAGGAACAAGATACATTTAATTACCCATTAAACTTTTTATAAAGGTTTAAAATTATAACTAAGTTAGAGAAAAATGTAATATCGAATCAGGATATTTATAAAAACCATGATACTTGTAGAATCATAAATTGAATCGAATCAGTGTTGAGGTGTTCTGATGATAAACGTATTGATCAGAAGGTGATTCTCGTACCCAGTGTTCATACAAGAACATCACAGGGTTCAGTAGATGGGCTTTATGATTTCCATCACCTCTTTGGACAGAAAAAAGAAAAGAAGAATATGAAATCAACCCAAATTGTTAAAATAAAAATAAACACATAAAATCAAGAAAATTAAGAACTGAGTCGACATTAAAACCTAAAGAATATAAAGTATATAGATCAACATAGGACAAAAACAGAATATTAAGGGGAAAAAATGAATTTTAAGAAAATATTATTATAAATAAAAGATAAAATTAAAGAAATAAAAGTTTTGTTCCAGCTTTCGTGTTGGTTCACACTCGTGTTTTAATAATTATGTAAGTTATTATAATTATTTGCTGTTATTGTTCTCTAGCAGGAATGTCCGGTTGTCTCGACGTTGACGTCGTGCACGAACCAAGAATTTAATTGAACTAAAGACTTTCTGTTACAAATACGATTTATTTGAGCAATATTCATTTCTAAACGTTGATTTTCATCTCACAACTAAAACACAACTACTGTATGTAATGCTATACTTTATAATAGTAAATTTTTTTTCTAAAACTAATCTGATTCCCTGAACGGGACTTGAACTTCATGAGTTAGAGTGCTGAGGAAGATGATGCTTACACTCTAAATGTTCATGCAAACGAAATACCACACCCAGAAAACTAGCATTTATTAAAAAATTAATCTTAGCAATCAAAAGGTGGCGTAACGCGCTTATAGTCTGAGACGTGTCTTGTGAAACGGGACAGTGTGTGTAAACACAATATTAAGGACATTTTGGAGCTGAACTAGGACAAGCATGCCAACACTAAGAGATGTGTGATGTGAGATACACACGCTGTGTTAGGGCAGCTGTTGTCTCCGATCAAAATTCCGAACCCTGTCGTTAGGTATCATAAACGCTTAAAAAAAAGGGAGCATTGTGTCACCGTTGTTCATCCAACGTTATCTTCAAAAACAGCAGTCATTACAACTACAGTTCCATTAGAAAGTTTTTTTTTTTCCTATTTGTGACACTTGAATGAGTCGGATCAAATTTTAATATTACACAAAAATAACCTGAGTAAATACAAAATAACAGTTTTTTTATGATGATTTTATTTATTAAGGGGAAAAAAAGCTGTCCAAACCTGCCTGGCCCTATGTGGAAAAATAATTTAAATTCTGAGCTTATAAAATTCTTAAGTTCATTGAAACGGCTTTGAAGATAAGGTCTCTCTTTTCTTCTCTCTTCCTGTGCCTTAAGTAAATGAACGTATTATAAAATATCACTTTTTTTTTTAATTAACCAGCGCGATAAATTGTTATTAAAGATAACATATCTCCGCTTCTCCTCTTGAGGCTACACATGATACCGTGACTAATGTCTGTCTCTCTCTGATTCTGTCTCTCTCTGTCTGTCTATCTGAAGACTCTATACAGGGGGAGCACCAGAGGAGGTTGTATAAGGAGTTGTTAGAAAACTACAACCGGTTGGAGAGACCCGTGGCCAATGACTCCGCCCCTCTGGTGGTGGAACTCGGACTCACGCTGCTCCAGATTATAGACGTGGTGAGTAAAAGGTTTATCGGAGGACCAGGACGTTCATGTGGAAACGATCTCCGAACACAATGAATCCACGCAAAAGACCGCGAGCGATATTTCTGTATCAAAATGCTCCCTACTGCATCTGAGCATGAAAATTCAATCAGGCGTTGTGAGGGAGCGTCTTTCACACTCTCAGTCTCCATCCAGATTCCATGAGGAGAGCTGTGTGTTATTCCATCTCTCCATCTCTCACACACTGACTGTTCTGTCACTCGGACACATTTTTATTGGTTAGTCTGGCTGTTTAAGTCGGTAAAAAATGGCTGATATGATTTCCTAAAATAAGGACCCTGCTATATTAAAAAAACGAATTTAATTTCATCTAAAATTCCATCCCATTTCCTGACCTTAGATAAAGAGCTTTTGAGGCTGTAATACTAAAATGACTTTTAAACAATCATAGAGCAAATATAATCACCTATAGACTGAGACCTCAGGATTTAGTTTAAAAACAAGTGTAAATCCCTCCTTGAGTTATGGCTACAATCCTTTTTCAAGTTCCAGTGAATGGAATCAGAACGCTAGAAAGAGCACCACTAGCTAGCTAACCATGTCTCGGAAAATGTGGAAACACAGGCAAGTTATGCAGTGTAAATCGGTCCTATAACCCTTCTGCTATTACAGTGTGGATTTAAACAGAAAAGTGAGCAACAGGTAGGTGTGCATTCAGATGAACAAAATGACAAAGAGGTAGGTGAATACACGATGCAAAGGTGTAAGAACAAGAAAACTAATAGTCACAATATTCTACAGTTAAATTTTGCTTAATCACTCAAGTTTTATCCAGGACACAAGCACTGCACTTTATTTAACTCAAAGGCACGTACAGTAGGTAGACAAGCGGTATTCTACTTTTACCGCCATGCCTCATGGCGACAGCATTTGGATTTTGCGTTTGCTGGCTTTTTTGAATTATATGCGCATTCACTGCTGCGGAGACAACAAGAATACAGGATTATCTTCAAAGAAATAAAACAAAGAAATTACAAATTTATCAAAGAATTAGTAAAATGGTCAGAGTCAGTCTCCTTGCTGTTTTTCCTGCGGTGTATTTTTTAACTTTATGCGTACAGGTGAGCGCTGATTATAGTAGACTACATAGGAAGTTAAGGAGGAGGATCACGATGCTAAATCAAAATCCTGAGCCCAAACTTCATTTTAAATTAAATTAAACAAAAAGTAAACAACAGCCCATGTTTAGAAAACATTAAGAAATTCTTTCCGAGGCTGCATTGGGCCGGTGTTATGCACAGAGCACCGGAAGATTTCCTAGAGCTCAAATCTCCGAAAAACTTTACCTGTGACACAATAACAATAATATTTCGAACATTTTGCTGGCTGCTGTTTGGAAAAACTACAGAATGAGGAATAAACCAGTTGTTGGGTCAAAGTAACCCAACCAGGTGTTCTCACTACATCTCATATGACCCAACATGAGCAACACAACAATGTGTTTAAAGTACCCGAAATAACTTAGAATTTTGACCCAGCATAAACAACCCAACAATGTGTTTACAGAAACAATACAGTATTTTTAGTGATTGGCCGAGCTCTTTTAGCAGGGAGCGATGAGAGGTATTAGTGCTCCCACATTAATTGCACGGCTCTACGCCATTCGGTGCGTCTGCGAGCTCGCTGAGCTATTGTGGGAGCCCCCCCTAGTGACCGGAATCGCCCTCCTAGGGAAGGGAATTTGACATGACTAGATTGGGGAGAAAATCGTGGGAAAAAAGAATTGCACGGGACTAAATTTATTGTTTTTTTTAAAACAATAAACAGATATAAATATAGATAGGCTATATAACAGTTCATTCTTTGTACAAATAAAATTATCAGCTAGTGAACTTAATGTCTATCCAAACATTTAACCAATGTTTTTTTTTTTTAATCATTATTATGCAATAAATATCAATAGCTCTGGTTTAGATTTTTCATTTTTGTTGTATAAAGTTCTCAGATGTGGAAATTAGAATCACTAGTATTTCTTTGATACAACATATTGTTAAGACTTTTATGACAATTATATTTAAAACTGCGCTAGCAAAAAATTTCACTTTGTGCCACCTGGGGGTCATTTAACGAATGACTTTAAAATGCAACTAATTTATTTTGGCTGCTGTCATTTTGCCACGACGGTGAGCACGGCAGTAATAGGCATTCTGGTTGTCTACCTACTTTACGTAACTTGATGAAGGGTACTGGTTCTGCTCCAGCTACTAGTAGTGGGTCTGTTTCTTTTAACCTTAATCTGAATGTTAAAATATTCCTAAAGATTATTTCTTTCTCAGATGTAATGAGACCCCGCCAACTACCAGTGAAAATCCATTTATCTAACCTTGTTCAACCCTGGTATAAAAACCTTAGAGGTAATTTGGCAAACAAGTTGTTGTTAGTTTTGTTGTTGGCTGCTCCTGTCAAGGGATCACCTCAGCGGACCATCCGATCTGCATACAAATTGTCTCAGTTTTTACACCAGATGCTGTTCCTGACCAATAAATCCATTCTATCTGGGCTCGGTACTGGCACTAAAGGTGCCCTGCACAGCTGCGGTTTTGGGTTTTGACTTGGCAGCTAAAAAGCCTACCTCAGAGCTACCAATTATACACCGACTTGGAGAATGAGTACCATGCGTAAAATCACTGGTTCACCCCCAGCTTGCAATAAACCCATTGCTGTCAAACTGGTCTACTCCTGGTCAGAGTACATAAAAAATTTTAGGTTTAAGAGAGTTTAGGTCATTCTTTAGGGGAAGGAGCATTTCTGCTGACCTATTTCTGCCTGTGTGTTCAAGTTTGGTCAGAAAATGCACCCAGTTGTTAGGTGCCATGCTCAAGGGCAGCGTTACCCCTCCAGCTTTCAGTAGACCCATTTCTGTCAAACTTGTCCACCACAACAAACTTAGTTCAAGGGGAGTGGAACACCTTTAGCTAACAAAAAAATTAAAAATTTCTCTAAATAAAGTCCAGGCCTGGATAGGAAGCATCACAACAGATACAGGGGTTTAGTACCTTGCGCAAGGGTTGTGCTACCCCTCGGGCAACAGCTGGCCCATTTTTCACAACCTTGTCCAGTCATGTAATGACGCCAAAGTAAAAAGTATAGGAGTAGCTGCCCAAGCTTCGAAAATAACTTTTCTTTAGATAGAACTCAAACCATTGAGAGAAACTGCTATCCATGGAAACTGGTAGACCACCAAGGATAGAGGTCCATAAACAAAACTATATTGCTGCTGTACACGATGAGCTTCACTTTATAAACACTGGTGAGAACAAAAGGTCAGTGCGGATCACTCAATATTATTACTATAGTAAATATTCCTTACTATATTACTGCAAACGTAAAATCTAGGTCTGTAAGGTTTTCTGTGTAGAAGGAAAATAATCTAATCTGTCTGTCTGACAGCAAAGTGTATTCTGAATCAACATCCATCCAAAAAACGTCAGTTGTTTCTGCACGAAATGAGTTCCAGAGAACAAAATAGACCCATAAAACTGTCATGTTTAATGGCTCCCGAGCTGGCAAGGGACTTGCTATTAATATAAGAGGCTTCTTGTCCAATTGAATTTGGAGCTAAGGAGTCATTTTGCCCTTGGATCTTTTTAAAGTTTCTAGTCATTTTTACATTCACTTCAACATTCCCCATGAACCTAATTTTTTTTTCCTGGTTAGTGAGACGTCCCCTGATTTTACTTCACTTTAACAATTCTGACCCAGTTTATTTATGTTTGTTTATGTTAAGTTTTGCCTAATGACAAAAACTAATCCGGAGTGAACGAACTAAACGTTTAACTGCTGCTGGAAAGAATAAAGTTTTGTTCACAGTTTTACACTGAGGAAAACAACATTTTAAAAAAAAACCACCACCTGTATCAGCATTAGAGACATTTTCCAAATGATGGAAACAACAGGAGTTGATTATTTTAATGACACTTTTAACACAAACTCACAAAAAGTTCACTTAAGTTAAATGGTAGCTCCAATTAATAGTTTGTGATACAGGATTGAAAAAAACTTTGATTATGTAACAGTTCCTCTGCGTCAAAGTGGAGTACAAAGTCGCACGAAACAAGTTTATTTTGTAAAACAATTTCGGGTCCTCATTCTTGTTCTTCTGCGAGAGATCTGTTTATCATCTTGCTTGACAGGATTATGCTGTTTATTCCATCACGGCCCCGGCCGCGGCAGATTAAGCTCGGCTCCGACAGCCCCAGATGGCGCGCTGCCTGTTGGTTACGGCTGGCAGGCTGCGAAATTGAACGCATGACTGGCACTCAAATAGGAGCGCCCCATCGTCAGCTGCGAGGGAACGAGGGAAGCCGTAAACAAGTCGAGCAAACACAGAGAAGAAGTGGAGGAAATGTCTAGCAGCTGCTGGATTTGTGATACCGCTGATGTTCTTCAAGGTGTCCTACAGCATGTGTTATCTCTGTGCCTAAAGAGTCTGTAATAGGTATAAAGGGTTTGGGTGGGTGGGTTTCCGAAAGTCTTACATGTTTCAGCTACAACCTGGAAAACTCTGACTCATGAACATCTGGACGGACTGTGACTCAGATTAATACGTGACACCACATCAAGCGCATCGCTGCGGGTTTCAAGGACAAGGACACGTTTATTCACACTGATCCTGTGCAACAAGAAAAGCATAAGATCACCCAAAAATCCCCTTTTTTCCTTTCGCCATCGTCACGTCACTTTCTAAATCTGTTTCTGATTTCATCGTTCATTTGTTTCTTTTTTCCTTTTTTTTCTGGGTTTAATCTTTGTCTCTCTTTTTCTCGCTCTCTCTACTACTTATTCAAAATAGATTACATTGTAAGAAACTAAAGAATTGACAAAGATACAGAGAATGTGTGTGTGCGTGTGTGAATCAGATTAGCTGTGTCTCACATTAACGTTCTCATCCATAGTCGACTTCCCGCCATTATTAAATTCATTCAGGAGTAACAGCTTTCACTTTTAATTAAATAACTTCTCGATGTGACGCCCTGTAAAAAAAATTATAAATAAAAAAGGTGCATGCTAATGGATGAGCTCCATCTGCAGGCGTCTGACCTGTTTTCCACTTCACTGATTCAGTTTGTTGACTTGAGGAATGTAAATACACACAGCTGCTTATCGGACTGAAATATTATCTGTGAGGAAAAGAGAGATTGTGTATTATTTACAGACACCTAATCCTATAAAAGTATCGCTTCAGAGCGGGATGAGAGACAGAAGCGGTCTCTGAGACCCAAATGGATGTAAGACAAACCTTAGAAACTCCAAGTGATTTTAGAGCAAGTCATAACCCTGAATTAGACACGAACGAAAATCTGCTGAAAAATTCACTGGTTTCAGACTGAGCCATGAAATAAGCAGAGCTCGAGTCACAAACTGATTCCACACCCAGCTATGAAATTTCATGAACTTAGTCACGGCTCTAATCTGACCTAAGAATGATCTCGAACTGAGCTGTGAACTGACCACTGTCATAAACTAATCACAGACCAAAAGGCAAAGCCTCACATAATGTTCCATGAACTTCTTATAACGTGTCAGGGAATTATCGCAGACCAGACTATGAACTGATCATGTCATAAACTGTTCTCATTAAGGTTCTGATTTTGTACTGAGCTGTGAACCTTTTGAGCCTGGGTGGGTCCTGCTGTGCTTACTGTGTTGCAAAACTTCTTTACCTGCAGTTTACCTGCTGTATCAGACGTGTGCAAACCACCAAGACTAGAATCACTTCGGCTGGCTGTTAGAACTTAACAAACAAGACCATGAGGTGTGCAGGTGGACCATTCAGCAATAGGCCACCATTCCAGAAATGATGGACTTGACAAGATCCTGGAGCAATATGTCTCTAGGTTTCCTGACATCAGATCCGCAAGAGGAGACACCGATCTTAGATGAACAGCCCTGGACGTGGACAGGTGTATGGTCGTCCTTCACAAGAAATCAAACCCAACAATCATAGCATTTTGTCAGCTCAAGCATTCTATCTGTTCTTTACTTCTGGGATGATTTGGTGACTGGTTGACTGCAAGACTGGTAGACTGGTAAAAGCAGATGGCAACAGCCACGCTTGTTTTAATGCGGAAGCGCTAATGTCCCGCTACGCTTCTGATTATTGGCACAAATAAGCAGCTGGCAGCGTTAAGTGCTTCACCCTCGTCTATCTCACAGTGTGAGATCAATAATCACAAGCATATGCCCTCATCCAAGCTGCAGCTGGATTTATGGAGATTTTATACATGCTGACTATTAAGCTAAGGGATTGTGTTCATTTGGCGTTTCTAGAAAAGGATTGCCAGATTCACTTAGATGTGTTAAGCTAAAGAAATGACCTGACCACAAAATGTGAAGTCAGAGTAAACCAGGGAGAGTTTTAATTAAACAGCAAAGTAGAAGTCAGTGAACATCATAAAATCCGGACAGAAGGACAGGGTAGATGCTTATTTTGATTAAAGAGATGAAAATAAAGGAGAGAGAACTAATCAAACAGTACAGAGTGATGTGATGGCAATGGGTCGTCTGTGTGATGAGCGGTGTGAAAGTGCAGCCCATTAGAGAGAGAGCAGGAGTATATGAGGTACGAGTGTGGATGGGATTGGTTTGAGTTGTAGGGTGATGAGCTAGATGACCTCTGTTAGATGTAGCACAGCATGCAGGAGGATTAATAAGGTCTGGGTTTAAGGAAAATATCCACAGGAACGATTTTCGGCGAGACAGAGAACATAAGTCCCTGGGTAATGGTATATGTTTTATTTAACAATGAGGCACACACTGAAATGTTCAGCTCTCTGATTGTGCTCTTCCTCACAGATCTGCTTAATGTAATAATAATCTAAAGACAATGTGGGGCAGCTCAGACACCACAGGCGCTCTTTCCTCTTTTAGCTAAAAAGCCAGTGTTTCAGCAGCGACACGACCAACACCCAGCCGCAAGAGATTAGTGTTTTTGAGATAAAATATGCCTGGCAGAGCATCTGAACCCCAAGGACACTGTCAGGTGTTAGATTACCGTCCGAGTGATGGGACGGCTTCAGAAATCAAAGTCAAATGTGTCCTGTGCTGCGGCTGCCAAGTGCTAACACGTTTTTAACACGCAGACACAGCGAGGTCAGAGTCCCCTTCAGAAAGCTGAATCATTTCTGTCTAAGGGGACGTCCCTGGAGCTTTACTTTATTGGTACTTAAAAAAATTTATTGAGCGATAAATGAGTACTTTAAAGTTATTTACTGTATAAATGAAAAAACAACACATTTTACTATTAGATCTATGATGTAGTGGTTGTTATATGTTTAACATTTTGGATATAATTTTATTTGACATGCTGTTTTTTTCTGTTTCTGTGCAAATCAGTGCTTGCAGCATTTTACGTTTTTGGATCAAAGTACCTTATGTCTAGATATTGTACAATTTAAACTGTGATTGACTGTGCTGTAGCTATGTTTGTGAATTTTTCCTAAACGATAGTTGAATATAACAACAATCAAGAATTGTTAAACGTTTGTAGTGACACAATACCAACAAATTAGTTATATATCACAACGACAAATTAGAGGGGTCCAAATAGTTAAAACAAAGTGTATTTTAAAACAGGATTGCTGGAAATACAATACAGTGTCTGATAGCGTGCGTCACCCAAACTGCAAGTCTGCCCTCTCGTGATAATCAAGTTAGCAAATACCTGAGCTACGCATGAGAAATATCTTGCAAAACAAACATTATGGTTGAAATACTTGCTATGGCAAAAAAAAAAAAACTTATTAATAATTAACATCCAGATTTGTAACTATTAGTGCATCATGCCTATTGTAGTGGGATCTTGATGCTGATACTGTAGCTAGCTAGTTTAGCTGAGTTAAACTTCAAAGAACTGAGAGTGGAATTGCTTGTAATGCATCATTTTGTTTTCATAATCAATTCTTGTAAATCATCTCGTATATGAAACTTTTTAATAAAAGATCATTTTTTAAAAATTATTATTTAACAAAGTCTAATTCATAGCAACGCTAGCATTTCTTTTCAAGCTTTCAATAAAAAGCACATATTGTATTTTACGTTATTTCTGGCACTTTGTTCTGTTTGTTTATTATATTAACATCAAACATGACATTTATACAGTATATCTTGCACAGAAAACTGGTCCACACTGAGTTCCGTCACCATGAAAGCATAGAGATGGCTTGATTTTCCAAAAGTTAACTTTCACCAAAGTATTTCCATGGAGTAATACATATGAGCAGTTTGACAGAAAAATGGGTTTGATTGCATGTGAAATCTTTTTTTTTAAATACATAGAAAAACTACAGTTTACAGCATCATCTGGCCCAAACCTGTCATCTATCCGCTTCATTTTCCCTATGGTACATCATGACAGCTCGCTTTTGTAGTAGAGATATGAGCTGTAAGACCATCAACCATCAACTTTCCACACACAAGTGCATCTCATGTCTTTTATACACAGATGGCTTGAGCTTTACCACAGTATCCCACATAGTTTTGTTATAGAATAAAAAATGTGTATGGACATAAAAATTGCCTAATTTACAAAACACACACCTGTAATCCATTAATGCGTGGGTGACTGCAACATCAGCAACAGTGTAAGTTTTCTTGTTTATTTGCTTCAACATTCTCCAGAAATCCAGTGGACACGTTCAAGCCTCTTGTGGCAGAAAGAAGCAATGTGATTGGTTTGTCACAAGGCTACAGCTTTTCCTTAAAAAAATCTCTCAGCTACAAAGTCAGGCTTTGCTCAAATCATGGCATCTAAAATAAGGTCATATAACAATTTTCAAATTTTGTCATGGACAACGTTGTGTCGAAGAATCAAAAGTCGTAATAGTCAAAAAATCTGCATTCTGTGCACTTATCTTGGTGGCGCTGTTGTTTTAGCGCTCCGGGCCGCGTGAGAGACGTCAGTACTGTAAATGTTGATGTGAAGTCACGGCCTGATTCTATAGAGAAACGCTCTTTAGTGTATTCGCCATTAAAGCGCTGTTACACTTCTAAGAGGTTCGATTGCTTCAAATTACAGACTGTTATAAACTCTCACTCACCGACTTATCTCTAAAGCTCCAAATGCCTCCGAGTGCCTGAGAGAGAGAGAGAGAGAGGGAGAGAGAGCATGATGTTGAGAAAGAAAATATACTCACAGAGAAAAGACACGGTACTTAACAGTCAACTCAAATTGCTTCTTTCTTTCTGTTTTCTGTTTTTTGTTTTTAGGATGAGAAAAACCAAGTGCTCATCACCAACGCTTGGCTACAGCTGGTAGGTTCTACTCCATGCATTGCTGCTCAGAAATATTGGCACCCTTTATTAAAGCGATTATTTAAAATAAACACAAATATTGAGATGTTTTATTGACATTGAACTTTAAGGTGTAATAAAATAAATATAACCTCATATACAATATATGGAAAATTTTGTGCCGAAATAAATAAATAAATGGTATTACTGTGGAAAGGCTTGACGGCAGGTGCCGAATGTAAAACTGTTCTAGTCTTCCTGCAGAGTCAGCATTTAGTACCTGGACCTGATTGTTTACTCCCCGCCCTTTTTGTCTGATGGACAGATGAGATCCTCCTCCTGTCCTAAAAGACTATAAATAGCTAAAATCTGACTTATAAAAAGCTATCGGACGAGACAGATGTCTAGCGACCGATCTAAATGAGCAGACGTGGAAAAACGGGATGTAGATTACATTAAGGTTTAGATTAGGATTCCATACACTTATGTAAGATCACACGGATCAGATCAGGGTAATTAACGGTGGAAGGTCAAACCACAGAAGAGAAGAATTTTCCCCTGAGGTGTGATGTCTGGCGAAAGGAAATCGTCCACACATAAATGCTTAATAGGACAGATGTGGCCGAGCTCCAGACGGTGCATCGTTACAGTCCTGACAAACACTGGTGTTATTATTACCTCATAAATACGTGCTGTAAAGTGGAGTGTGTGTGCAGCACAGACGTACATCATCCACCTTATGTAATATCCAGGAGAACCCTCAGGGGGGACAAGAACAGGTGTTCGGATGAGAAAAGACGATGAACAGGAGCATCTTCATCTTATATCAGCAGATGTAGATTCATGGAAATGTCTCTTCACCTCAAGTATTCGTTTAGAAAGCACATATGGTGGGTGGGATGGCCCGGGGTGCACTTACTTTTTGGCCAGGTAGTGTATCATCATTAGTCATTCAGATTAAGTAAATTAGACGTCACATGACCCAGACAGCTTGTACTGTATCAGCAAACACACGAAATGGAAAAGTCGGACTGTGTGTACATGTAATATATAAATCTATGTGTGTGTGTGTGCGCGTGTGTGTCCTCTTTAATGAGATTATTTTGGTTGTGACCCAGCTGGATTACAGCTGTGTTTGCTCTTTTTCTTTTGTTTGTGTGTAGGCCTGGACAGATGTTTATCTAAGCTGGAACCCTGAGAATTACCCAGGTGTTAGCAATCTACGCTTCCCTTCCAGTCAAATCTGGACTCCTGACATCCTCCTGTACAACAGGTGACACCGAGAAGTCTTATTTTAGTTTATGCCAAAAAAAAAAAAAAAAATATATATATATATATATATATATATATATATATATATATATATATATATATATATAATGAAGGGTCTATAATTTTATCATGGGTTTATGATAAAGAATTTAGACAGAATATCAACCAAAAATCCAGAAAAAGCACTTGATACAAATGGTATGCTTTAAGTTGCATTTCAATGGGAAATAAATATTTGATCCCCAAGCAAAACATGACTTAGTACTTGGTAGAGAAACCCTTGCTGGAAAGCACAGTGAAAAGATGTTTCTTGTAGTTGTTTACCAGACTTGCACACATCATGGAATGCATTTTGATCCAGTATTCTTTACAGATTTTCTCTAAATGTTTAAGGTTTCTTGCCTGTTGCTTGGCAACTCGAAGTTACAGCTCTACCCGTGAATGTTTTATTGCATTAAGGTCTGAAAACTGGCCAGACTACTCCATGACCTTAATGGGCTTATTCTTGAGCAACTCCTTAGTTGGCAGTATATTTGGGGTCATTTTCATGCTGGAAGTCCCATCCACAACCCATCTTCAAGAGGTTCTAATCCAAAATTTTACAACACATGGCCTCATCCATTGGTCCCTCAGTGCAGCAAAGTCAATCTGTACCTTTAGCAGAGAAACAGCCCCAAAGCATAATGTTTCCACCTCCGTGCTTGACTGTAGGGACTGTGGTGTTCTTAGTGTCATAGTCAGCATTTTTCTTCCTCCGAAAACAGCAAGTCGAGTTGATGACAAAGAGCTCAATTTTGATCTCATCTGACCACAGCAGTTTATCCCAATCTTTCGCTGTTCATTGGCAAACCTCAGACGGGTCTGTACATGTGTCTTTTTGAGGAGGGAAACCCTTGCTGCGCTGAAGGATTTCAATCCATGCTGGCGTATTGTGTTACCAATGGTTTGTTTGGTGACTCTGCTCCCAACTGCCTTGAGATCATTCACAAGCTCCTCCCGTCTAGTCCTGGGCTGGTCCCTAATTTTTCTCATGATTATTCTGACTCCATGAGGTGAAATCTTGCATATAGGGCCATTAATGGTTACTTTGTATTTCTTCCATTTATAAATAATCGCTCCAGCAGTTGTCTCCTTCTCACCAGGCTTCTACAGTAGCTGATGGTCTTGTAGCCAGTTCCAGCCTTGTGCAGGTCTAAAATCTTGTTCCTGACTTGCTTTGACAGCTCTTTGGTCTTGCCGATGGTGGTGAGGTTTAAATGGGAGATAGAGATTTTGTGGACAGGTGGCTTTTATACACATAACCACATTCTCGTTAGGAGCACCTTCTTAAATTAATATGTTTACCACAAGAGCACATACCCAGTCTGTGAGAGGCAGAATTATTGTTGGTTGGTAGGGGATCAAATACTTATTTCCCTCATTGAAATGCAACTTAATTCATAACATTTGTATCATGTGCTTTTTCTGGATTTTTGGTTGATATTCTGTCTCAATCCTTTACCATAAACCTGATAAAAATTATAGAACCTTCATTTCTTTGTAATTGGGCAGACTTAAAAAATTGGTAGGGGATCAAATACTTATTTCCCCCACTGTATATAGTTTGAATTGTAAAGCTTGTGAAGTTTTGATAAGAATGATGTAATTTCTCAGTTTTCTCAGTAACATGATGGAGAAGCGACGATGAAGTATCGAGTATAGAACTCTGAGCTCCACTGAGTCCGATCCTGCTCTCGCTAACAGGCACGATTCACTCACAGAGTCACAGCTCCTGTAGGCTTCGGTGTGGTGTGTGTGTGTGTGTGTGTGTGTTTTCCCCACAGGCTAAGGATATTCCAGATCAGCAGGAGTCTTGAGGTGTCAGTGATAGGTGCTAGACTGATGATGTGATATATATATATATATATATATATATATATATATATATATATATATGTGTGTGTGTGTGTGTGTGTGTGTGGAAGAACAATTTCTGTCTTATAAGGTCTTGAAAAATAGTCCAGCTCCACTCTGAATTTTTTATTTCAGCAGCAGAAATGTATAATATATCAGCTCTTGGTGCTGAATGTAAAGAGAGAGGGAGAGAAAATTATTACATTTTAAATCTGTACTTAAAAGTGGATGAATGTAGGAATTGTTGTTTTTTCCCCAGCATGAGCCTGTGAGAGATTGTGAGTCGTAGCGTATCGATATACGCAACAATAATTCTCACTACCTCAGTGTTCTCTTAATCAATTAAATATATATATTTTTGGGGAATTGATTCCTGTTTCTGAGGTAAATGTCAACACTGCTGGTGTCTCCATTGTCTCTTGTGTCTCTTCATACACGGTCTGAGCCTTGCTAGCTGTGTAACTAGCCTCTGATGTGTTTGTATTTATCTTTTCATACTGAAGACGTGTGATATTATCACTTACCCCTTTTTATCAAACAGGTCTGATTATTTCCCTGCTGGTGATAAACATCCTTCCTCTCTGCCATGACGCTCCCACCACCATGCCTCAGAGAACCTCTTTTTCCATACTCCAAATCAGACGCCACACGGCTCATGAGTTTTCCATAAAGCTGATCTCTGTAGCTGTGGGTTTCAGCTTCTAAACCGTATCATTTGTTTCCCTCCCATTAGATTTGCATTTCCTCTGACTAATGGTCTCCTCCAGGCGAGCACTTGTGCGTCTGTGGCATTTGTTATTAACGGATATAACAACGCTGAACCAAACTCTGACTGGTAATTTTCCAGAACCTTCTCTTGGACTTAATACAAATTTTTCACCCCCATGATGCCGCTTGTTTGAGGTAGGTTTGTACTCTCGCTCTGGTATCATCCAAGAAGTAATGCACAGGCCAGGGGTAGCTCAGTGGTTAAGGCATTGGACTACGGTTAGGAAGATCCCAGGTTCAAACCCCACAACCACCAAGTTGCCACTGTTGGGCCCTTGAGCAAGGCCCTTAACCCTCAACTGCTCAGATGTGTAATAAGATAAAAATGTAAGTCGCTCTGGATAAGAGCGTCTCCCAAATGCCTAAATGTAAATGTAAATGCACAAGAGGCGTTCGAATCAAACCAAGACTTGTGATGAAATGTCTGGTGAATGAAGAAGTAAAAACAGACTGTAAGCACAGGATGGTGATGAGACTCTTATCTGCAGTAACACATTTGATCGTGTTGAACGGTTTGAAGGTTTTAAAAGAAGGCGGTACGTCCATGAGTGGAACCCCTGATCTTTGAAAAATCAACAGATTACTTGTTGGCAAGAGACTAATTTGTCTGTGTAAACTGAACACACGATCATTCACCAACACCACTCGCACGTTACAGGAACTCAGCTGGGAGTTATCGCCACGTCCCCTGTACAGTCCTGACCTCGCTTCAAGCCATTTCCACAAAAACATTTAAGGAGTTCCTGGGAGGCCAGCGTTTCAGACGTGAATTAGTCACCGATCATGACTCCGGTGTACAAAAAGAACTTTCTAACCTGATGGTGTCCGAGCACTTGTGAAACACTGGGATAAGTGCATTAGTGTAGCAGGAGATTATATAGAGAAATAAAGAGAGTTTATATTACCCCCAGAACTGTGCTCCGTTATTCTGTAGTGTTATCAAAAGTCCCAGTTTGACTCGAACATTGTGAGCTCATGTAGCGCTGTAACTGACTCCATTCTGCTATTTGTCGTCCAGCAGGTTCGTAGCTATTATTATTACTGAAAAGGAATGAATGAATAAATGAAAGGCAACAACAGAATTACATACTTGGCCCTTTGTCGCCGCTCATCTCCATCAGCCATATTTGAAACAAAGCCCTACTGAGAGCACGATTAAAGGGAAAGAGATTAAAAACGTGGCGTTTGAGAAATTAAATCTATAAAAAGCCCAACAGGAAAGCCATCACGGCTGAGCGCAGGACATAATCGAATGCTTTGGTTCTCACAGTCCCGGCCAAGTCTACAATAATAGCGCTGTTCGTCATGCCCGTCATCGAACTACTGGATATCGAGTCTAATCAAAAACAAAGTAGCAGAGGAAAGAGAAACCATAAGGGGGGCCAAGGACTGTTTAAAAATCACTCTAATTATGACAAACTTTTAATTTCATAATGTATTTGTTCTCCGAGGGATTGGCCCTAACGACAACAAGGATTCCTGAACAAGCACTTCACATATTAAAATTCAGTGAACATGTAAGGGGAACAGCTGGCCTGCACTTTTTATACAGTATAGATCAAAAGCCTCAAGAAATTAATTGTATCAGGCAATCATTTTAAGTTTCATTCTGTGGATCATGATTCAGTTCTGCAATGCAAGTAAAACAGGATTAAACCATAGCTATTACTGATATTACACCAAAGTTGATCACTTGGGGGGGGATTTAGCAGAGTGAAGAGAGAATTACACACACTAATAAGCTGCTTACAGTAAATATTCTACTGTATAGAGATAATATACATGCTGTATCTATAGTCTTAAAATTATTTTTTTTCGTTAAAAGTCTTGATTTATGAAAGCGTCCTGGTCGAAGTGCAGCTGATCAATCAGCTCACTCATTTACATAACTTTGCATACAAGACTGCAAGATGCCCCAATTCACACTCAGGTTTAAACAGGCTTTATTTCACCTCCAAAATATACAAGGGTGAGTCAAAAATTTTCTGCACTCTGATTATATTAAACCCACTCTTGGCCACACTGTCTTATCAGCGCTTTCTGTTCGAGGCTCCTGTCTCTACAGTCAACTGCTGTGCAGGTGTGAACGTGTTACATCAGTTCATTTGTAGCAAAATTGGACACCCCACTTGTGATTTCCACAAAAGAAGAGCAGCATGCAATGATTTTTTTTTTTCTGGTTTGGGGGTGTACCTGATGGCGAAACAACTCGTAAACAGAAGCGTTTGGATATCTACAGACAGAATTTGCAATTTCGATACTCTAAGGAAGGTAAAAGTTTCTTAGAGAGAATCATTACTGGTGATGAGACACGGATTCATCACTACGAGTCTGAGAGTAAACGGCAGAGTATGGAACAAAAACTGGAGGACCGCTATCCGAGGGTGCTGTGATCTCGTGTGACGATCCACGTCAGCACACTTCTGCACACACTGTCGACTTTGTTAAAGCATCCTCTCCCTATAGTCCTGATGTCGATCCATCAGACTTTTACCTGTTTGGTCCCATGAAAGGGGACTTAGTCCACTACGAGGACGAATTCACGGATTTACTTTTGATGAAGAAGTGAAGACTGTGGTGCATTCGTGTCCATCATTCATGTTGATGGACAAAGAGTATTGAAAAACAAGGAGGTTATGACAAAAAATATTTACATGTCTTTTCTAAAATTTTTTTGAAATAAAATCTACAGTGTGTGTGTGTACAGTATACACAAGATTATTGGAGTATATTGGATACTTTTTCTTTTATTCAAGCATCAAAAACAAAAGATAAACGGTGGCTAACGCGGCCCAGGATTTCATATTCTCTAGGAGGAGAGGTTACGGTCCTCTGAGTCATCTCCAATTCTCCTTCTGCCTTTCTCTCAGCACCTAGAGGGTTTAATTTTGGCCAAGTCTTTCCGAACACTTCAGCTGCGTAGGTTCTGAGATGCTTTGTTTACTGCTAAGACAAAAACACCAACTGGGTTTGGGATTTCACTTTGTCTGACTTGAGTCACTGGAGAGAGAGAGAGAGAAAAAGAAAGAGAGAGAGAGTAAATAAAATAAACTCCAAGAAGAAAGAATTAAGGCGAACTGGTAAAGAAGACTTATAGACCTACAGTAGTTTATCACACACACACACACACATGTAAAGTGGTTTTGAAATGTAATTAAACCGTATAAATTGTTAAACACTTTCCTAAACACCATTCATCACATGCATTTCAATAAGCGTCTACTTGCGCTGTGCAATTAAAATTTCATTTGATGTCACGCGGAGGAAGCGCGAGTAATAAGGAGACACTAAAGAGCTTTGAGGAGAACCTTTACGAGATAAAAGCTTTTGATAAATCGCACCGCGCAAAGTTATGTTCACACTAACAAATCCAGGTTTATTATAAATAATAACAATTAGAAGAAGAAAAACATCGCAGGATAAGAAGACATGGAGAGCTTTTAAAGTGACTTCATCTGTCTTTTTTAAAGAGTCAACATCCAGAGGGATTTAGGTATTCTCCCCCTTGGCTTTGGTGCGTTAGCCTTGGCAGAGGATTAGCGAATACCCATAGGAATGTTTTGGAGAAAGTGCTGACTCAATCAGTCCGGGAACGAGACTTATCGTGCGCTGATCTTTCGGATGAACTACTCTGTGTTATAAATGATATAAAAGCTGTTAAAATGCTAATGAAAGAGATTCTGTGAATGTTAATCAGATATTTTTATATTAGGGTTCATTAAACGGATCTATACCTCTGGATCTGCGCCGAGCCTCAATGTGAATACTGATTAACCTGCGAGTGGCGTTCAAGTCAAACCGAGACTGGTGATGACTTTTCTGGTAAATAAAACCGCGAAAAGTGTCTACTGACATTTAGAGAAGACTTCAAGCAGAGTATGGTGATGAGACTCTTAGCCGCAGTAAAACATTTGAATTATGTTTTACAGAAGGCCATGAATGATGATCCCATCCGAGATAGATTATGCCTGTGAACGTTCAGCACCCAATCCTTGAAAATAGTCAGATAACTTGTGGAATAAAGAGACACAATTGTCTGTGGGAGCTGTACACACACGATCATACTGTACATCAACACCACTTGCACGTTACAGGGACTCGGCTGGGAGTTATCACCACATCCCCCAGTCCTGATCTTAGTCTAACACATTTCCACATGTTTGGGTCATTAAAGGAGTTCCTGGGAGGCTGGGGTTTTAGACGTAAAGCAGTAATAAAGAAGTAAAGTGAAACACTGGGATAAGTGCATTAGTGTAGCAGGAGATTACAAAGAGAAATAAACACTGAGAAAAGCCTAAAAAGGAACAGAATCCGAATCTGATGAGAACATTAAACACGACCTGAGATAGTAATCTAGAACAAGACCTTTATTAGCAGTAAAGACAGGACGTGGATGGAGTTTGGATTCTATCATCGGACCAGCAGTACAGTTTGTCAAGGACAGCGAGGAGTCTTTCAAAGAAAAGCAGGAACCCCCACACTGATGCTGCGCTTTTTTCGCAGAGGAATGTTTCTGCTTTCCTTCAGCACACGCAGGTGTGATTAATAATCTGAAATAACGCAGCTCAGTAATCAGTACACGGCCCGATGCCACTCAACATTATAATCAAAGGCAGGTTTTAATTTTTTCCCTTTTGAGAGAGCGTGTTATCGCTGCACTGTTATGCAAATGTACTGAAATCAGTCATAATGAATGATTACAGAGGGAGAAAGACATAAATCATCACAGTCTACACAAAATATTAAAAGATTCAGGATGCTCAGGGTGAAATGCAACTAAGATAGAAAAAGCAGAAATCTGTTGTTTCTTGTTTTTCCTCTCAGCGCTGACGAGAGGTTCGATGCCACCTTCCACACCAACGTGCTGGTGAACTCGTCAGGAGCCTGTCAGTACCTACCGCCAGGTAAAACTCACCCAGTCCTGAGAGATAAATACTACGTAAACAAACGTGTTTAAAGAATACTTCCTTGCAGCTTTTCGATCTTTTATACACATTTAATGAGGTCAGATATGACAGGATAAGACGAAGCCACACTTCTGGGTTTATCTTGATTTATTTAATTTTTTTTAGTCAAGCAGTTAATTAGAACTAATTGTAATGCAGTGTGCATTCAAACATTCTAATGAGTCATTTAAGAATTAATGACTCATTTGACGAATCATTGCAGCATTGAGAATTGAATCGTTGAGGAACCATTTGACTGTTGAGAAAAGAATCGTTTAAGATTCATTTGGAAATGAGTTCATTGAGGCTTGAGGAATCGTTATGGTATTTGATCGATGAGAATTTAATCATTTTAGCATTTGGGGAATCATTTTGTGCATTTGATCGTGTAGAAATGATGAATTAACTGACAATTGAGAAAGGGATCATTTGAGGAATCGTTTAAGAATTGAGGAATTATTTGAGGAAACATTTAGTGTTGGATCATTCAGCACGGAATCATTTAATATATATAATTTAATATTCATCATTGAGAAACTCAAATCATTTAATGAATAATTTAAGCATTAGATCATTTAAAATTAATAAATTCATTTGAGGAAACACTCAACTGTTGAAGAAAAGAAATCATTTGAGGAATCATTTTATCAGTGCAGTGAGAAAAGCAATAATTTACATAAGCATTTTCCAATGCATTCGCCCACTGAGCAAAGGAATGAATTAAGCATTCGATCATTGGTAATTTAAGGAATTATTTTAAGAATTACTTGAGGAATGATTCGAGCATTTGGTCACTGAGAAAATAAATGATTTGAAGAATTATGTCTCAAAGCTTGTAAATGCTGAGAAAATGAATTTGAGTACAGTATGTAGTCATTGAGTAAGGAATTATTTGAGGAATCATTTGCCCCCTGAGAAAATCTAATCTCATGAAGTTAGGGTTCTGTGTTTGACACGTAATCTCACTTTTCACTTTCCTGAGTGTTATTAAACCTGCACTTTATCCTTGTTTACAAATATTTCACTTTTAAGATAAAATCCTAAAGACTTCTCTAGATTTTCACTTTTCATTTCTCTGATCTCTAATGATTTTTGTGAGCAACAAACCCTGAAGTTATAGGATCTTAGGACTCAGTAGTCTCTGTAATTAAGCTCACAACCTGGGAATCGATTCATTTTTATTAACAATGTGTCAGAGAGAGAATAAATTATTAATACACTTGAGATAAATAAAATCAGAAGTGTTTTTAGATTTGGACAGTTGCCTTGACGCTGAGTGTGTTCGTGTGTGTGTGTGACAGGTATTCTAAAGAGCACGTGTTACATCGACGTGCGCTGGTTCCCGTTCGACGTGCAGAAGTGCGACATGAAGTTCGGCTCCTGGACTCACAACGGCTGGCTGCTAGACCTGCAGATGCAGGAGGTGGACATCTCCACGTACATCCCCAATGGAGAGTGGGACCTCGTGGGTGAGACAGGGAGGAACACGCACACTCTCGTCTACATCTCTCTTTCTCTCGCTTCCTTTTTCTGAATTCTCCTCTCGCCATGTGACGCTGGTTTTTTTTTTTCTGAAAGAATTATTGATCGTCTTCCAGCATTGATCTTTTTTTTCTGAGAGAGGAGTAAATAACCTCCACTTCCTTGTAAGACAGAGCCCGGTCCACTTCTCAGACGTCTACAGAAAGCCACTCAGACGCTTAAAGTCAGACACTTAAAAACTCAAAGGGATTTAAGTTTGTGCTGTTCTAAAAAACCTGCACAAGCAGGAAAACCCAAAGGAGGCAGTGGCGTGCTAATTGAGCATCAGATACACGTTCCAGGGGAAAATCATTTAAAAATATCGATCTTAAAAAGTTAGCGACTCTCTCTCCCAGGGTTATCGCAGAAGAATTTTTTTTTTTAAAAGCAGACAAAACCGTGCTCATTTAACCCATGACGTCCCGAGAATCGACTATGATAAAAAAAAAATTTATGAAAGTGGTTAGCCAGGCTGCTTTCAACAGTAAAAAAGCGTCAAGAATGGAAAAAAATAAATAAAAGGCACACAGACTAGATTGGAACAACAATTATCAGGGGAACATAATAAGTGAACAGTCTATAAAAACAGACGAAGGCAGAAAGAAAAGAGGATAAACGTGGAGAGAAGAGGAGAAGGGTGTACAAACCTTTGCTTTCAGTCGTTCATTCATGTGAGATGGGATTAGAATTCATACAAAGCTTTAAGATTCAAAGCCGTTCTAATCTCTATCTCTCCATCTCTCTCGCTGTTCCATTCCGTCTGACAGATGGGATCGTAACGCTAACCGCTCATGTCCTGGCACTCACGTGGACAAACACACGCTAAAAACCTCTGCAGGATTTCACACAGCGCCAGATGTCCGGGTCAGACCTTCAGGAATTAAAGGGGGGGAAAACATTATAATAATAACACAGATTGGGGAGTTGGTTTGTTATGCCAAGTTTGACCACAAGAGGGAATAAAATTGAGGAATTAAAACTGATGAGTTACCATAGTGTGACATCAGGGCCCTCTTGTTCTTCTGAGGATCTCCCCACTTTTTCCTTTGCTCAACATGCTCAAAAAGTCATGAAAATCGGCAGACGTTGGAATCTGCTGGACACCTGAGAATCTCACACAAGATTTTGCTCCACTTCATGTTATTTTCAGTAGTTTGCAAAACTCACCCAGTGGATTTTGACATACTCCTCCTAGGGGATTTATGTGATCGCCGCCAAAACAGGCCTTCGTGAAGACATCGAGGATGCAAAATTGCAGAAGGATTTTTGATATCTCAAGTGGGTCAGCCATGATGATGCCTTAAACTTGCGCTGAAAAGTAGTTAATTCTATAAATAGTAAAAACTTTCTGTGTGACATTATATTGAGTGATATTACATTGAGGGACATCATAGTGTGATGCTTTTTTCATAGTGTTTGCAGATGACATTGTGCTCTGTAGCGAGAGCAGGGAACAGGTGGAGGAAAATTTGGAGAGGTGGAGGTATGCTCTGGAAAGCAGAGGAATGAAGGTTAGCCGCAGCAAGACGGAATACATGTGTGTAAATGAGAGGAACCCAAGAGGATCGGTGAGGCTACAGGGAGCAGAGGTAAAGAAGGTGCAGGATTTTAAGTACTTGGGGTCAACGGTCCAGAGCAACGGAGAGTGTTCAAAGGAGGTGAAGAGGCGGGTACAGGCAGGTTGGAATGGGTGGAGAAAAGTGTCAGGTGTGTTGTGCGATAAAAGAGTATCAGCGAGAATGAAAGGAAAGGTGTACAGGACAGTGGTGAGACCAGCGATGCTCTACGGCTTAGAGACAGTGGCGCTGAAGAAAAGACAGGAGGCAGAGTTGGAGATGTTGAGGTTCTCTTTGGGAGTGACAAGGATGGATAGGATTAAGAATGAGTTTATCAGAGGGACAACCCACGTTAGATGTTTTGGAGATAAAGTCAGAGAGGCCAGATTGAGGTGGTTTGGACATGTTCATAGGAGAGATGGTGAATATATCGGTAGAAGGATGCTGAGGTTGGAACTGCCAGGCAGGAGGTCTAGAGGAAGACCAAAGAGGAGATTTATGGATGCAGTGAGAGAGGACATGAAGTTAGTTGGTGTGAGAGAAGAGGATGCAGAGGATAGGGTTAGATGGAGGCAAATGATTCGCTGTGGCGACCCCTGAAAGGGAACAGCCGAAAGACAAAGAAGAAGATAGTGTGATGCTTTTTCTCCCAGCCACCTCCTTGAAGGTTTAGACATAAAATTTACCTGTTGCTAAAATGACGTCGCAATGGCATTAATATGTCCCCTTTAAATACGTGTGCTCACTGTGCCTGCTGTCTGTCTGGTGCACCCGGGTGCTTGGGCCCACTCGTCATTGCTTGCAACTATATTTCTTCTTTTCCCCTGTATGCTGATAAAGCGCTTGAAGCGCACCGAGAACTCTCACTAGCTCCAAGTCATTTCCTGACATCTCCAAACTGTGTTGTGTTTTTTTTTTTTTTTTTTCCACTCGAAGCTATGCCAGATATTCCCCCAAAATATTAAGATTCCGCTCGTATCCAGGACACGCAGCGGGTCTGAATAATGAATAATGCGCGCAGAGGCAGGAGGGAACGCGCCTAAATGAGTTTCATCGAATAAATGCACTGTTGAAATTGGCTTTGCATTTTTAATTTCGAAATTTGCGGAAGTGAAGCACACGGAAAACCAATGAATTATACATACGGGTCTAATTAGAGAGAGCGGTGTTACTTTCCTTTGCTTTATCTTTCTTTCTTTTGCAAATGCACGCTCGGATCACACGCAACGATAAGACGGTGTGTGAGTGTGTGGTGTCTCATGTACAGTGTACAGTGCCTTGCAAAAGTAGTCGCACACCTTGAACTTTCCCACGTAAAGTCTAAATAGAACACATTCACATTTGTGGTTGTAACGTGACACAATGTGGAAAGGTTTAAGGGGTGTAAATACTTTTGCAAAACTGTGTAGATTTGACCCTAGTGCTTCAGCCGCATCGGAGACACTTTAGTCCTGGGTAATAAATGTTTTTTTTTTCTTTTTCTTTTTCATCAGCAGTGTTCCAGAGTGTAGAGTTAAAATAATTACAGGAATGGAACAGTAACTGATACTGCAGTCAAACCTAAATGTGTGTGTGTGTGTGTGTGTGTGTGTGTGTGTGTGTGTAATGTGCCTATAAATCTTCTGATCCCCTTTTTTCGATTTTGGCTAAAAGCAATGAAGTGTTATATAACTATAGCTATAAAAGACATTACTGTGTGTCTGTGTGTGTGTGTGTGTGTGTGTGTAGGGGTTCCCGGGAAAAGGAACGAGCTGTACTACGAGTGCTGTAAGGAGCCATACCCGGACGTGACCTACACAGTGACCATCAGGAGGCGGACTCTGTACTACGGACTCAACCTGCTCATTCCCTGCGTCCTCATCTCTGGCCTCGCGCTACTCGTCTTCCTGCTGCCTGCCGACTCTGGAGAGAAGATCTCGCTGGGTAACACACACACACACACACCAACGCATATCGACTGAGCTGAACATAAAGAGCAGTGAAGCCAATCCACCACGTACGAGTCAATATCAGGAGTGAGACTGAAATGTGAGAAAGCAGGTTGTGCCCCATCTCTTTTTTTTTTTTCTTTATTCCCTGAAGAAAAAATTTCCTGGACTTTTTGCTCACAGAAAAATAATTTAGAGGCACTTAATCTTAGTAGTTCCCGACTTACAAACATTCAAGTTACAAACATACTGCGGTTCTACAAACATTTGTAGATCACAGAAATCACAGAATTAGCTCACGCGTATTGTGCGAAAAAACAGACACAGCAGTGCACTAGATACCAATATTTACAATTATATACAGTATTTTCAGTGTGTAAGTGAATGTATAAAATGTCTAAAGTCAGGTACAGTGGAACCTTGGATTACGAGCATAGTTCTTCCAGAAAGTGGGCTCGTAGTCCAAAACACTCATAAACCAAATTAAATTTTCCCATAAGAAATAATAGAAACTCAAAATATTCATTCCACAGCCCCAAAAAATAAATACATAAAAATAATTAATACAAAATATAAAGTAAAAATAAAACAAATCAACCTGCACTTTACCTTAAAAAAAAAGTAAAAATAAATCCCGACAAATAAGTGTTTCCGTTTACGCGCACAGGAGCTGTGTGTGTGTGTGTGTGTGTGTGTGTGTGTGTGTGTGTGTGTGTGTGTGTGTGTGTGAGAAGCCCCTCCTGTCCCAAGAGAGAGTGTGTGAACTGGCACGGTATCAAATTACGCGCGTGCACACACATAAAAGAGGCTAAGGGAAAAAATGGATTTTTAACCGTCTAATGAGACTTTATTACACAGTTAACCTTTCTTATTTGAGTTTCATAAAACACATTAATGGAAAGACTTCTTTGTTTTGTCTAAAAAATTAGCTAGGAACATCGCTAATGACACTCGTGTGAGCGCTTAATAACAATTACTGCTGTAAAGTTAAACAAACACACAAATGAACCTGCACTTTACCTTTGAAAAGAATCGCGACAGCACAAAGTTTCTGTATAGGGCAGATAGTGTGTGTGATCCGGCAAGATGTCAAATTATGCGCGCGCACACATAACAGGCTGAAACAGAAAGCGAGAGAAAAAATGGATTATTAACTTCTAATGAGACTTTCTTTTGCTTTACGCGCGCGCACACACGTGTTATAAGAAACAGTACACGCGCGCTTACAAACACAAAATAAAATATGTTTTACACACTCACGTGTGGTCACAGTGTTATGGTAAACAGTACACGCGTGCATGGATGTTGATAATACCAGTAAAAGACGCGCACTAAGACCCAGCAGGGGAGACGATTACCCACAATTCCACAGTGCACAAGAGAAAAACCGTTGGCTCAGTTGTAAACACGTGACACTCGCCGTCAAAACAAGAAGCGCATGCGTGATCCATGATACTCAGTACTCGTAAACCAAGACTTGTTCGTTTTTCAAGTCAAAATTTATTAAAAATCTTTGCTCATCTTGCAGAACACTTGCAAACCACGTTACTCGCAATCACGGTTTAAAGGCACAAAGACGACACTGTTACATTTCACATGTGTGAGATTTATTTCCTTAAGCGCGATTTCAGTTTTGGTAATCACCACAGTGTGGGGAAAGGGGACAGAAATTTAATCAAGTGGATGGGTATGATTTACATAAGTGATGGAAATTTTAGATAATTTTAGTGACTCGGTTCTTTGAATCTCGTTCATCAAAATGAACTAGTCTAAAAAACAAGTCTGAGTCGATCATTCTTTTAAATCTACTGCACTGCAGGGTGTCTATGGGAGTCACGTGACAAAAGAACGAACAATTCGGAATAGAAGACTCAAAGGTAACTACTCATTTCTGTTTCCTGTTCATAACCTATGGGGGTTTTGTGATGCTTTGCGCCCAGTAGAAAATAGAACGAATTACTCTCTGAGACGACTTGTTCTTCTGAGTCACGTTAAAGACTCGTTCAAAAAGAATGAATCGTTCATGAGCTTACAAACTGAACTCGTTCGTAGGTCAGGGACAGGCACATGCACACACAGAGATCAAAGGGGACTTGAGCACCTGCCCTTTTTATTCCTGGAGAGAAAATGCCCTTTTTTCTGGGGTGCTTTTTTTTTTTTTTTTTTTTGGAAAAATAATATGTATTCCTGTTTGCGCACAGCTTCCCTGTCAAACAAATATATTTATTGAAGAATAGTATATCTAAATATCAGGTCAGGAGTTCTGAAGCGAACATAAACCCCCCCACCCCCGCGCAGCGGCGCAGATCATATACACACACACCTGCAGGCAGCAGCAGCCCCTCCCAGCAGTGTTTTTCTTGGCTTGTGCTCAGGTGAGTGGAGCTGGTGATGAACAAAAGATTAAACTACCAGTGCCTCGAATAAGGCTCGAATTTACTGCTGATAAGCCAAAGACAAATATATATAACTATGTGTTAACCTGTGTTTTGCTAGCATGCATGCCTCATGAGCTACTAGACTAGCTAATGTGTAAGGCATAATCGCTATATATTATCCCGCTTATTACATGGCTACCTACCAAATAAATAATTATTTTGACACAAAATATTAAAAGGGAGTTTATTGATTTAAGCCCGATTGTATTGCTTCCGCTAAAGAAGATAGTCCACTCCGTCTCTACGGTTAGAATCCTGTGAGTCCATAGCAACGCTCTGTTCTTCATGTTCTGTTCTACTCCGCACAGCGGGCTTTTATCAAGAAATAACAGACCACATTCTACATTGGAATTCAACCAAGCCATAATGTAATAAAATAAGTTAGTAATAAGCTTACTAAATAAGTTTACTTATATTTGCAGTGATTTTTTTTCAATAAAGTTGACAAAATACCAGCAACAACCCTCTTCAGTTTAGCGCGAATATCTGTGTAGATTTAAAAGTGTTATGTGTTCTGTTAACACCAAAATAATTAAAATGATGTAGTGCCTTGTGCAAAAAATAAACAAATTATTAGTAAAACACACCCCTCCCCTCTGCTTGATGCAGTTATTTTGGTTATTCTAATCTAAATATATATTTGAAACTAGTAGCATAGAATTTTTTTTCAAAACATGCACATTGTGGAATGGTTTCCTTCGCTGCTCTATAAACCTAGTGAATACTAAGGAGACCATGGTTTCTGTGTGAACTGATTATTTTGTAGACATCTTTTGAAAATTAAACAATTGCATGAGTTTGAGGAAGATAAAATTAACTTTTTTAATTATTTTTTTTTAAAAAGGAAGTCAGTGTTGCGTTAATATATATACTTTTTGTTTAAAAAAAGAAAAAAAATACGTAATTATGAGAAGTGCCCTTTATTTCACTTGAGCCCCTGCCCCTCAAAATGTCTGTGCACGTCCCTGCTCAGGGACTATCTGTATTTGTTTTTTTTTTTGCACAACTTTAGAGTTCTTTTGCTGTAAAAGATCTGTACAGTGTGTGAGCTAATCGAGGTCACATATGTGAAACCTTGTTTGTATTGTGAACACTGACGTGATTTGTCGTTTCTTCCTCTTCAGGAATCACAGTCCTGCTGTCCCTCACGGTGTTCATGCTGCTGGTGGCGGAGATCATGCCCGCCACCTCCGACTCTGTCCCCCTCATAGGCACGCATGATTACGTTTATTATTTATTAAACCTTTACAATTTAAGGAAAGGTAGTCACAATGTACCATATGTATGTGTATATATATATATATATATATATATATATATATATATATATATATATAAGGGTGAAGTCTAAAATGATCCGCACTCTGGTTGTAGAAATGATTTTATTAACTTTCAAAAAAGATAAATAGCTAAGTACACTTTGTCCATCTGTCCATCGACAAGTTTTTCGTTTTCCCTCATTAAAAGTATTTACGACTGAGTTGCAAGCAACGAATGCACCGCTGTCTTCATCAGTTCTTCATTAGGAGTCAGTCTTCGTCGGACTGGTAGGACTACTTTCAGATGAAAGTCTGTTGGAACAAGATCAGGACTATAAGGAGAACGCTTTAAAACCTCAAAACCTTGTCTCAGACTCGTAGTGATGAATCCGTGTCTCGTCACCAGTAATGATTCTCTTTTAGAAACTTTCACCTTCCTTAGAGTATGGAAATGCAAATTCTGTCTGTAGATATCCAAATTTATTCTCTTTAATGAGTTGTTTCGGCAACAGGTACACTCTCAGAACACAAAAGTAAACAAATCTTTGCACACTGCTCTTCTTCTGTGCTAAAAAAAAAAAGTGGGGCATCCATTTTTGCTCACACTGCAGTTACAAATAACTGATGTAAAAACTGAGGGAGTCAGGAGCCTTGAATGGAAAGGACTGATAAGATAAGCACAGCCAACAGAAGGTTTAATATAACCAGAGTGCGAATAATTCTTGACTCACCCTCGTGTTTAGTTCTCCCTAAAAAATACCCCTAGAAAATCACATATTTTAAAATGGTGAATTCATTTTGGTTTTTCATGTGTGTGTGTGTGTGTGTGTGTGCATAGCTCAGTACTTTGCGAGTACGATGATGATTGTGGGTTTGTCCGTCGTGGTCACCGTCCTCGTCCTGCAGTTCCACCATCACGATCCGCACGGAGGCAAAATGCCAAAATGGGTGAGGGGCAAAGCAACACCAAATTTATAAAAAAAATAAATAAATCTAATAATGAGACATTAGCGAGACGTAAAATCTAAAGCGCGCGGTATTCTGCCTGTGCGCTCAGGTGCGGGTGATCCTGCTCCAGTGGTGCGCTTGGTTCCTGCGTATGAAGAAGCCCGGTGACGAGCGCAAGTCCCCGTACAGCTACTCCAGCGCCAGCACCAGCAGCCTGCAGATGAGCAGCATTCCCGGTCAGATGGGCACAAATGGACACACAAACCTCTACTTCGGCTTCCACTCGCCCGACAGCACCTGCTGCCCCAACAGCAGCGACTCGGGCGTGTCGTGCGCCGCCTCCTGCGTCGGCGGGCCCCGCGAGGCAGCCACGGCTGCGCCATCGGGCGAGCAGCGGGAGCTGCAGCGGCTCCTGGTCGAGGTGTCGTACCTGGCGCAGCGTTTCCGGGCCCAGGACGAGGCCGAGGCGGTGCGGGGCGAGTGGAAGTTTGCGGCAGCCGTCGTGGATCGCCTCTGCCTCGTCGCCTTCTCGCTCTTCTCCATCATTTGCACCTTCGCCATCCTCATGTCCGCGCCCAACTTCATCGAGGCCGTCTCCAAGGACTTCACATAATCGCACCGCTTTCATCTTTTATCTGAAATAAGTAAAACTAACCACTGCCTGTACGTGTGTGTGTGTGTGTGTGCGAGATAAATAGGTTGTTGCCTGTCCCTGAGTGAGTGTTAGTAATATATGAATTTATTATTGTTTCATTATTTTTATTCAAATGTTTTAAAAAGAGAAAAATTAACCATTACTGTTTGTAGAAGTGCAATATGAGCCACTGAGATTGAAACAATGCTGAACACAAACAGGAGTGTGATGATGAGTGATGAATCAAATCAAACAACATGTATTGAACAATAAGCAGATGTCTGCCACTGGGTGTGTGAGTCACTGTGAACCTCCGTGTGTGTGCGCTCACATCAGTATAAGACAATTTACATTAGTATCTGTGTGTGTTTGTGTGTGGGGGTCATTTTAAATTAGTGTGAATTTGTATCAGTAAGATAGTTTGGATCAATGCAAGTGTGAATCAGTCCATTAGTTTGAGTCGGAGTCAGTACGGATCAGTGAGTCAGAAACAATCAATTCAAGTGTCAATTTTTTATTTGTGTGTGAACCAGTGAGTCAGGCTGAAGTATGGTTATAGTGTGAATGAGTCGGAATTATTTTAAATGAGTAAGAATTGACTTCAGGATTGACTTGAATCAGTAGAAGTGTGATTCAGTGAGTCAGTTTGAATCAGTGGGGGGGGGGGGGGGTAAATCAGTGAGTCAAATTGAATCAGTATGACTATGAATCAGTAAGTCAGTTTGATTTAGTGGGAGTGTAAATTAGTGAGTCAGGCTGAAGTAGGGTTAGTGTGAGTCAGTTTGAATCAGTAGGTGTGAATCAGTGAGTTAGGCTGAAGTAGGGTTAGTATGAATCAGTGAGTCAGTTTGAATCAGTAGGAATGTGTGCATCAGTGAGTCAGGCTGAGGAATGTGCCTGAAGTGTGCACCCTAGTTTGAATCAGAGGGGTTGTGTGCATCAGTGAGTCAGGCTGAAGTAAAGTTAGTGTGAATCAAAGAGTCATTTGAATCATTAGGAGTGTGAATCAGTGAGTCAGTTTGAATAAGTACAGTAGGTGTGTGAATTGGTGAGTCAATTTGAAGCAGGAATTATTAATATACTGAATTATTTGAAATCAGTGCAAGTATAAATCAGTGAGTCAGGATGAATTGGTGGAAGTATGAATCAGTGAGTCAGTATGAATCAGTAGGTGTGTGAATTAGTTTAAATCAGTAAGGGTGTGTGAATCAGTGACTTATTTTGAATCAGTATAAGTGTGAGTCAGTTTGAATCAGACTGAGTGAATCACTCGAGTCAGTGATGAATCTGTAAATATTTATGAAAAAAAGTAATCTTAGCACATTTTTAAACCTGTCACAGTCAGTCCTCCCTGTCCGAGCCCGTGTTTGACTGCAGGTAATCACAGCCGTGGTGTACAGGCTCTCTGGAGCACTCCTGTAGCAGCAGGTATTTACTGAGTGTCACCTCAAACACTGTCTATTCTCACCTAACACTGTGCTTTTAATTAATACCTGCCGAATCTCTCTCTCTCTCTCTCTCTCTCTCTCTCTCTCTTACACACACACACACACACGCAGAAAACCTCTCATCTGTTGTTGCTGCTGTTTGGGGTCACTCAAATGAGAACTACCAACTCATCGCAGAAAGTGCTGGAAGAGCTGGGTGCGCCCCTGACATGGTATTTCCATAATCAACTCCTTGCTTCAGTCTGTAACTTATTTCAATCATACGTCACGATCCTACTGCTAATAACATAGCTCAAGAACCACATTAAAAACCAGACTTTTTAAACCACGTTGGTTAAACAGTCTAACATCATCCCCGGATCTCTTATGAACGTGGAAGTGTTTTTATAACCCGTATTAAAATCTCATCAGACAGGTTAAACACACCAGAGGCACCTGCTTTAGCTTAATTACCAAATAAATGAGAAGAGGGAAATCATGAGTCCCTGGCCGCGAACACCTCGGCTCACCTTTCTGCGGTGGATCTCGGCAGGTTTACGGAAGCGCTGCAGGATTTAACTCAGAAACGTGATTCTGGTGTAACTGACCTGATCAATCTGATATAGTTTTTCTTGTGTAATGTACTCACAGTATACATGTGTGTATAGGAACAGCACTGTTGTAGTTGTGTCGTTTCATCATTTTCGTTTCTTTTTCGTCCTCGACTTTTTGTGCCGTCCTCTTTCTAACACGTGCAGGTTTTTTGTGCTGACCCCATGAACTAACAGACACTTTATTACAAAATATAGATTTGGAACAAAACCTCAATAAAAATGTCAAAAAGTGGTCAGAGTCGACATGATTCTTTATTATTTTTCCTGAGAGTTTGGGTTTATTTAGTTCCTCCTGATTCAGTTATTTTGCCATTGTAGGCACTGAATGAAGAGTACAGTAAGGATGAGGGAAGGTGTGTGTGCGGGCGTCGCTCACTCGGTGAGTTGGCACAGCAGCGCGGAGGCTTTGGAGATCCAGTAGTCGCTCGGTCTGTTGGATGGAAGCATCACTGTCACCACAAAGTTAGTGGAGTGTCCTGTAGAAGAAGAAAAACAAGAGTAACCAAAAAACAGCCTAAACACTAAAGACATCAGGCAAAGGGTGCTTAGAACAAACCAAATTTAAATCAAGTTGGACAAACCCTCAGAAAATCCAATCGAATTCCAAGTTGTAATGCAACAAAACAGAAAACAAATGGAGGTGAATACTTTTACGAGTCATTGTGAAGGGTGCCAAGTAAAACTTATACAGATGTATTTAACACAACTAGCTCGGTGTGCAGTGACGTCACCTGTAGTGGACAGAGTTCCGGCTCTGGCGGAGGTTTTATACAGCGGCGCCTGGTACAGTGACGGATCAGGAATGTAGTTCTGCTGAGGCTCGAACTGCACCACGGGCAGCATGGGGTTCATCACCCGTGGCAACGCGTCCTCGATCACCATGTCCTCATCGTCCCAGCGATACGCGTCCATGAACATTCCATGGACTAACACTCCGTCCTCTATGCTAGGGAGCTGCACACACACACACAGTGTACAGAACAGTGAGTTCTGGTAACCCATAACACAGTGTAAAATCCATAAGGGTCACGCCCTGACCGTCTTGTCCTGATCGAGTTCTGCTTCTGGTGCGATGTTCTTCAGGGCTTCAGCGATGGTGGCCTGGTCTCGGTAAACGGGGATGACGTTAAATCGGAAGTTGAGCTCATCGATAGGCAGTTTGTACTTGCGGGCGTGGTTCTGTAGCACGCCTGTTAAAAAGTCATTTGTTTTGATATTTATCACTGCAGAGACTGAACACACACACACACACTAGTTTGACACTAACCTGTCAGAAAACCCTGAGGGAAGAAGAACCCTGAGACCCAGAAAGACTTGGGCTGACCTCTGGTTATCCAGCTCTGCACAGGAGGACAGGCAAGAACTCATTAACTTATTAACTAGAGTCTTGTCATACTTACACACTCAGATACTTTCCCCTTGGTTCATATTAAAATACAGTGAAACCTTGGATTACGAGCATAATTCGTTCTGGAAGTGGGCTCGTATTCCAAAACACTTATAAACCAAATTTAAATTTCCCATAAGAAATAATGGAAACTCAAATTATTCATTCTACAGCCCAAAAAAGTAAATACATAAAAATAATTAATACAAAATATAAAGTAAAAAAAAAAAAAAAATTAATCTGCACTTTACCTTAAAAAAAGTAAAAATAAATCCCGACAGATTTCTGTTCATGTGTGCAGGTGCTCTGTGTGTGTGTGTGAAGCTAAAGTAAGAGAAGACTTTTACTTTCAGCTCCCCTGTCTCCCCCTTCTCATCTTACACAGTAAACCTTTCTTCTCTCTTATTTGAATTTTACACACGTAAAATTCAAATAAGAGAGAATTACACACGTGTTTTACACACACATACACACGCACACACACGTTAATGGACTAAGACTATTTTTCTCTGAAAAATGAGAAAGGAACATCGCTAATGACGCTCGTGTAAGCACATACTAACGGAATCACTGCTGTAAAGTAAAACAAACAAACAAACAAATGAACCAACACTTTACCTTTGAAAAGCATCGCGACAGGGCACTTTTTCTGTGTAGAGCAGAGTGTGTGTGTGTGTTTGTGTGTGCAAAGCAGAGAGGGGGTGCTTCACACACACACAACCAAAGGGGATAAAGAGGGAGAGAGTGTATGAACCGGCATGGTGTCAAATTACACACACGCACACAACGAGGCTAAGGGAGAAAATGAATTTTTAACCTTCTAATGAGACTTGCTTTTGCTTTACACGCGCGCACACTTGTGTTATACAGACACAAAATAAAATATGTTTTACACACACACGTGGTCACAGTGTTATAGTAAACAATACACACGTGCACGGATGTTGATTATACCTGTAAGAGACGAGCACTGAGACCCAGCAGGGGAGACGATTACCCACAATTCCGCAGCACAAGAGAGATAAAAAACGTTGGTTCAGTTGTGATCATGTGACCCTTGGCGTCAAAACAAGAAGCGCATGCATGATACATGATAATCAGTACTTGCAAACCAAGACTTGCTCGTTTTTCAAGTGAAAATTTATAAAAAGTCTTTGCTTGTCTTGCGGGACACTCGCAAACCGCGTTACTCGCAATCTGAGGTTTCACTGTACCTTAAATGGAGTAGAAAGTAAAGCTCGATTTACGCATATGAAGGACGTGCGCAGTGCCAGATCTCGGACCCAGCTGCCCAGAGGCTTTAGGGACGGGTACGCAGCGTTGGCCCAGTACTCGGGCACCTGGTTGTTTAGGAAGCTGTTGTAGATCCGCTCCATCTCCTCAGACATCACCACCAAACCACCTATGGCCTTCTTCAGGGTTTCCAGGGAGGTCTACACACACATACACACACACTTTAAATCCACATCTGTTGTGAAATTACACTCCTGTGTCTCAGGTGTGTTAGAGCCGGAGAGCTCTGAGTGAGAAATAAAGATCTGCTTTTAAATTTACACCATTTTAACGAATCTCACCCGTAACACCCGCAGCAGGAAGTTGAAACGGTCCACTTCCTGTCCCAGCACAGTGGTCAGAGAGTTCAGTCGACCGTTAGTGTCTCGAACAAACAAGACTTCTACAGCAACATCCATACTGAGTTTCTCTGCAGACACACACACAAACACACATATATTTAAACGTTGTTGCATTATTGGATGTGACTTCATTTTGTAGTGGTGTAGTTGCTGTAGTTTATGGCGGATGTTGTAGTTAATGTATTTTATGGTGGATGGTGTAATTGGTGTAGTTTATGGCAGATAGTTTAGTTTATAGCGGAAAGTTTATTAAGTGTAGTTAATGGCGGATGGTGTAGTTGGTGTAGTTTATAGCAGATGGTTTGGTTAATGTAGTTCATGGCGGATAGTGTAGTTTATAGCGGATAGTGTATTTAGTGTAGTTTATGGCGGATGGTGTAGTTGGTGTGGGTTATGCGTGATGGTGTAGTTGGTGTAGTTTATGGCGGATGGTTTAGTTAATGTAGTGCATGGCGGATGGTGTAGTTGAGGAGTTAATGGCGGGTGGTCTAGTTGGTGTAGTTTATGGCAGATTGTGTAGTTGGTGTAGTTTATGGCGGATGGTGTAGTTGATTTAGTTTATGGCGGAGGGTGTAGTGATGTAGTTCATGGCGGAGGGTGTAGTTGGTGTAGTTGATGGCAGATGGTGTAGTTGATGTAGTTTATGGCGGGTGGTGTAGTTGGTAAAGTTGATGGCGGATGGTGTAGTTGATGTAGTTTATGGCGGGTGGTGTAGTTGGTGTAGTTGATGGCGGATGGTGTAGTTAATGTAGTTTATGGTGGATGGTAAAGTTGATGTAGTTTATGGCGGGTGGTGTAGTTGGTGTAGTTAATTGCGGATGGTGTAGTTGATGTAGTTGATGGCGGGTGGTGTAGTTGGTCTAGTTAATGGCGGATGGTGTAGTTTATGGCAGGTGGTCTAGTTGTAGGTGATGGCGGATGGTGTAGTTGGTGTAGTTGATGGTGGATGGTGTAGTTGGTGTAGTTTATGGCGGAAAGTGTAGTAATGTAGTTTATGGCAGGTGGTCTAGTTGGTGTAGTTGATGGCGGATGGTGTAGTTAGTGTAGTTTATGGTGGATGGTGTAGTTGTTGTAGTTTGTGGCAGATGGTTTAGTTGCTGTAGTGTAAGGCAAATGATGTTGGTGTAGTTTATGGCGGATGGTGTAGTTGGTGTAGTTTATGGCAGATGGTTTAGTTGTTGTAGTTTATGGCTGATGATTTAGTTGGTGTAGTTGATGGCGGATGGTGTACTTGGTGTAGTTTATGGCAGGTGGTCCAGCTGGTGTAGTTTATGGTGGATGGTGTAGTTGGTGTAGTTTATGGCGGATGGTGTAGTTAGTGTAGTTTATGGCAGATGGTTTAGTTGGTGTAGTGTAAGGCAGATGATGTAGTTGGTGTAGTTTATGGCTGATGGTTTAGTTGGTGTAGTTTATGGCGGATGGTGTAGTTGTGTAGTTTATGGCGGATGGTGTAGTTGGTGTAGTTAATGGTGGATGGTGTAGTTGGTGTAGTTAATGGCAGATGGTGTACTCGACACTCACCTGGAATCTTGCCCAGGATGGAGTCGGCGAGTTCTTGCACCACCTCGTCATTGCTCTTCCCTCCAGCGGCTGCTGAGGAGCGCGGCTGTAACTCCAGGATGGTGTTGATCAGAGTGGACGTCTCCTGTCTCTGTGAAAAAAAAAAAAAACAGCAGGTGTGAGTCCGTGCGTGGGACGGCGTGTTGTGTAAATCTAGTATTGTGGTGGTATCTTGCAGTGTGTGTTAGTGTTTGTGTAACATTGTGACTCACCTGGAAGGCCAGGTTAGCGTTCTCGTGCATGCCGAAGATCTCGGGGTCGTCGATGATCGGGAGATTCTCGATGTAGCCGTTATATTCACTCAGGCTGTCGGACTCCGGAGCGAAGTAGATGCCTGCGTACGAGAGACGAGACAGCGTGCGACTATTATTATATTTATTATAATCCATAGATAATTAATTTTTAGTAATTAAATACAATAAAGGAGTGTGTGAGTGTGTGTGTGTGTGTACCTGATGATGAGTACTTGTACCCTTCCTCCAGAGTCAATGGTGCGAAGAACCGTTTGAGAACAGTGCGCAAACAGCGCTGATCCCAAGAGTCTGTTACTCTTCCTCCATATGTAATCTCTCCTAAACACACACACACACACACACACACACACACACACACATACACACGAGTATCAGTAATGGTCACCTTCCCAGTGATTAATGAGACATGAAACTTGAACCTGCAGTTACACTAATCATGTTTTACACTCTGTGATGTGACAGACACTAGATATATAGTCGGCTCCAAAAGTATTGGCACCCTTCATAAAAAGGAGCTGAAATTAGTCTCGGACCCCAACATACGATTCCAGGTAAAACTCAGGTATTGTTTTGCAAACTTCAGATCAGAGATCTACATATATATTGTAGTGGTTCCACATTCTGTGAAGATCAAAAGCTTTTCATTCTCACTTCAGGTGAAAGCTCTTTGGTTTTACACACGTTGTTGGATGACAGAACAAATTTACCTCAGATTCATTTCACTGTGAAACAAAAAACGATCATAGACGACAATAAAGTTCTTAGACAATGTTTTTAAATTTTTTAACACAGTATTCTTCAAGGGTGCTTATAATTTTGCCATATAAATATATTTAACAAGGTCAAGTTGAGTCGGTCAGCGACTTTTTCATCTCATTAAACACTCGTCCGTATTTATTGTGCGTTTTATATCCTGGGACACCGGTTTGGGTTTTGCTTCGCCGCATAAAACACACACACACACTCACACACACACACACACACCAGTGGTGTAGATGAGGTCGTCCCAGGGGATGTGTCCTGCCTGGCAGTAGAGCTTCAGGTTAAGGAGAGCGCACTCCCTGTCACTGTCGTTAAACTCGTATCGGATGTTCCAGCCCAGAGGCCCGAACTTCTTCCTCTCCTACACACACACACACACACATACACACTAATAACTCATCTAGGATTAACTAATGATTCATATTATTATAATTATAAGAATGACTATAAGTGTGTGTGTGTGTGTGTGTGTGTGTGTGGGCTCTGACCTGAACGATGGCGTGGAAGAAACACATCCCGAAGATGATCTTCCTCCACTTCCTACCCAAGATGTGAGACTCAAAGAAGTCGTCGGTGATTTCGGTGAAAGCGCGGCGCACGTTGGCGCGGAGGCCCTTCGGCGGCTCGTTAGTCACCTGGTGGCGTACGCTCGGTCAATTGCAAAACTATTGGCACCCACGGTGTACATGCTAAACCTGGCTCTGTTACAGGGGGAGGGGCTTGGAACTGATGGAACTGACATGAAGGAGAAACACTACAGGGTTTACTCTTTGAAGTTCTCTCATTAATAAAGCACACACACACACACACACATACTGTAAGCATTTAACTGTAATATTACAAAATACCAGAATTCCCTCTGAATATAGAATACAGTTTAAAACTAAGTAATCACACACACACACACACACATACACACACACAAACACACTGAGTTTGTCAGATGTGACAGTTTAATCATTGAGATGGACGTTTTCATTTAAATGCTTTTACACTCAGCTGTTCTGGGCCAAACGTCTACACTGTCACTTTTTCAATGTGAAGGAGTAATTGTGTGTGTGTGTGTGTGTGTAGTAATTACATATGTTACACCATACCATATTATCACCTTCCCAGTGCAGTCAGATGGTGTGTGTGTGTGTGTGTGTGTGTGTGTGTGTGTGTTACCTTGACTGAGTTTTGGAGCACGGTGACTGGGAAGACGTCTGTAGGCATGGAGCTGAGGAACAGCCTGAAGTTCTCTTGAATTTTAACACCTGCAAAAACCGACCAATCAGATCTCAGTACACTGACAATCAGGAAGCAGCAGTGATCTTTTAAAAGAGTACGAGTTACACTATGTCGCCAAAAGTATCGTCTCGTCTGCCTTCACGTGCATATGAACTTGAGAAACATCCAATTCTTCACCCATAGGGTTTAATATTGTGGCGTGGGCGGGGCGGCGGCTGACGACCAGCATGCTTTGCGGGAATGTCGGTGTGTTCACCATGATGGGGAAAGGTGTTTGGGTTAGTGACTTCGGCCCTGTTGTGTGTGTGTTGAGGTGTGTGACGTGTGAAATGTGCTCCAGTTCAAGCTGGTGGTGAATTGGATGTAGGCTCCTGAGTGAAGGTGCTGCTCATGCCTTACATGCTGTGTGCTTAATAAAGTACTCCCAGCCATTGCATTGGGTAGCAAATAAGCTCACTCGTCTCTCCAGCATTCTTCCCGGCGTAAAAACGCTACATTGGTGTCAGAAGTGGGATGGAGAGTCACGGGTTTGAGCGCACAACGGAGGACCTTCAGAAAATCCAAGCGGGCCGCCGAGTAGTGGAGCGACTACTCGCACGGAAGAAGCGCTTTCCTGACGGAGCTAGCGCGAGCACACCACGTCAGCCAACGCGGAGCGGGAAGAATAAAATCCCGGCGCTGGATCTCGTGGCGGAGGCTGGCGCGGCGCAAGCGCCGGAGCAAGCTACAGCTCCGTGCGCTGTTTGCCGGCAAAGCGTCCTGCCGCTGCGCGAGGCCGAGCACGCTGAGCCCATATCGGCGGTACATCACGGCGGAAGAGCCGAGCGACCGCCCGCAGCTCAGTGGCGCTCGGTTCGTGAACCTAGCCGGGGACAGGGCTACCCGTCGCGGCTAGGCAACGAGCAGCGCTCCGACGTTTCGCGGCGAGGCCGAGGCACGGGACAGCGTACACCAGCAGCCGCTAGACTAGCGCCGGGAGGACGCGTGGTAAGCCGCGCTGGGCTCTACATTGACTGTGTGCTGGATGGCGTCTTACTGCGGGCGCTCGTGGACACAGGCTCCACTGTTTCGCTGCTGCGCTCTGGAGTACTGGGGCAAAGCAAGCGTGTTCGCCGACGGCCTGATCCTGCCTTCAGCATCCGCACCGTTGCTGGGGGCTGCGTCAAGGTACGGGCGTGTCGCACAGCGCGAGTCCAGGTGGGTGGTCGAACTTTTACACACCAGTTCTTAGTGGGGAATGTCGAGGAGGACTGCGTTTTAGGGTTGGACATTTTAGAGAGATGGGGTGCGGTGCTGAACTTGTCTGGCGGGACTCTGCGTGGTAACTTCGGGGTAGCCAGGTTGCTCGGACCCAAGCCACAGTCGGACAGGTTAGCAGCACACACCCGGGGGGCGGAACTTCCGGTAGCAGACCGAGCGGGAAATCTGCGCGCTAACACCGGCGCTTTACCTCGCCGGCCGGGCAGCAAAGCGCGTGGCCGGTACTGCGAGCAAGTGGAGCGCCGTCGCGACGTAGAACCCTCGACGCAGGACGTTCCCCCCGTGCAGTCCTCCAGGTCCTCCGGTGGTGATCAGCCGTCCGAGCCAGCATGCAGCCGTCTTACTGCGTCTCCCAGAGCGTCACCCGCAGTCGCTCCGCCGGTCTCGCCGGTCTCACAGCTGAACTTTGAACCGCTCATCGCCAGGCAGAAGGGCCCCACCCAGCGCTCGCGGGCACCGCTGCAAGACTTTCAGGTGGGGGCACCTATGGGGCGAATGGGCGTGGACACTCACAGCCAGGGGCGAGATTTTGCTGCTGGCGAGCAGGTGTGGGTGTGTTCCTCCGGAAGGAGAAGGAGGGGGCTCTCGGCCGGGCGTGTGTCTCACTGGGTGGGCCCCTGTGCGGTAATAGCTCGGCTCTCCGATGTCATCTACCGGGTGCGGTTGGCGGGGCGGGTACGAGTTTTGCTCCACCGGGACCGTCTTGCGCCTTACCAGCCGCACGCCGATGAAACATCGAACGCTGTGGAGGCCGGACCGCCTCAGGACTATGTTCGCGTTCATCCCTCACCTGCCAAAGGACGCCGGCGTTCCCACCGCCAGCGCCGACCGCCTCCACGCCTCCAAAACAAACTTCGTCATGGTGACCAGGGACGGTCACAGCTCGGGTGGGGGCAGTGTGGCGTGGGCGGGGCGGCGGCTGACGACCAGCATGCTTTGCGGGAATGTCGGTGTGTTCACCATGATGGGGAAAGGTGTTTGGGTTAGTGACTTCGGCCCTGTTGTGTGTGTGTTGAGGTGTGTGACGTGTGAAATGTGCTCCAGTTCAAGCTGGTGGTGAATTGGATGTAGGCTCCTGAGTGAAGGTGCTGCTCATGCCTTACATGCTGTGTGCTTAATAAAGTACTCCCAGCCATTGCATTGGGTAGCAAATAAGCTCACTCGTCTCTCCAGCATTCTTCCCGGCGTAAAAACGCTACAATATGATGTTGGCTCCGCCCCCTTTGCATCTATAACAGCTTCAACTCCTCTGTGAAGGCTTTCCACAAGGTTTAGACGTGTGTTTATGGGAATTTTTGGCGATTCTTCCAGCAGCACATTTCTGAGCTCAGATGAGAAGGCCTGGCTCGCAGTGTCCACTCTAATTCATGTCAAAGGCTTTCTCTGTGAAGGACAGTCAAATTCTTCCCGCCAAACTCACTCATCCATGTCTTTAGTGACCTCGCTTTGTGCACTGGTGCGCAGTCGTGTTGGAACAGGAAGGGGCCGTCTCCAAACTGTTCCCACAGTTGGGAGCATGAAATTGTCCAAAATGTCTTTGTATACCAAAGCTTGAAGGGTTACTTTATGGAACTAAGGGGCCGAGGTCCAACGGCTGAAAAAACAAGCCGACATCATAAGGTATCGACATCATAAGGTATTGACATCATAAGGTATTGACATCATAAGGTATTGACATCATAAGGTATTGACTCTGCAGAACGTTGGGTACCTCTGTGCACTATGAGTCTCAGCACCCGATGACCCCACCCTGTGATTTACATGGTCTACCACTTCAGAGTGCCTGTCGTTCCCAATCGCTTCCACTTCGTTATAATACCACTAACAGTTGACTGTGGAATATTTAGTAGCGAGGAAATTTCACGACTGTAAACACTGCACAGGTCGCATCCTATCACTGTACCTTGCTGGAATTCACTGAGCTCCTGAGTGTGTAGAAGCGTCTGAGTGCCTGGTTGCTTGATTTTATACACCTGTAACCATGGAAGTTATCGGAACACCAGAAATCAATGATTTGGATGGGTGAGTGAATACTTTGGGCAACATAGTGTACTCACACACACACAAACACACACACACACACACACACACACACACACACACACACCAGGCTCAGACAGCTTTTTGATGATTTCCTCCATGTTGAGCATCCAGGAGACGGCGAGGTGGCAGTTCTGCAGGAAGATCCAGTTCCCGTTCTTCAGAGCTCTGCTGATCATCTCCTCCGCTATCGGGCCTTGACCCTGACCCAGAGAGATGGACTCCACTCTAAACACACACACACACACACAATGTAATATCTTGTTTATTCCCTCCACTAACTAATTTCCGGCTCATTCTGTCAGCGTGTGTGTTCCCGGTGCAGCGGGTTCCCTCTGACCTCTCCAGGCATCCTCGCTCCTTGGCGAATCTCTGGAACGCCCCCATGGGATCGGACCCGGTGCTGAGGATGAAGATGAGCGGCGTGGACGGAGACATGTCCGCGTACAGGGTGGCAAGATCCACGGGCGGGTTTTCCACGAACGGCTGGCCCAGGCTGACGATGACGAACTCGGTCACGGCGAGGACGACCTTGAGGGAAGAGAGCGCGAGTTAGCGACCCGCCGCGTTAAACCACACCTGATATCAGAATAATAAAGATAATAAACCTTTTCTTCGCAGAAGCTCTTAATCAGGACGAGTTTTTGAAAAGCTCCGAGACACTCGTTCCAGCGACCTTTGACCTCAGGCTGCTGGTCGGGTGACAGCTCCGTGGTGGCGAGGTCCGTCTTGCCGTCGTGCCACAGCTCTGGGTTCACCGACACCTCCAAGGATCCTGAGAGACCAGAGAAATTAACAGTGTTTAAAACTTATAAGAACTGAAACACACACACACACACACACACACACACACACAGATAATGAGGGCGTGTACCCAGCTGAACGCAGACGGGTGCAGACACGATGTCATCTTTAATGCCTTTAAAGCAGGGCAGCTTTTTCTCCAGGTCACAACACGTCGTCCACGTGGAGTCGGACAACCAGGGGACACTCGGCTTTTCCGGAGTCTCCTACACACACACACACACACACACATACAGATAAACACCATCAGAATCCAGGTGAGTGACATTAAACATGAAAGCGCCTGAGGCTAGAAACAGGAAATGGCAGAACAGGAAGTGGAAGTGACAGACGGCTGAGGTCTGGGATCAGTGATGACTGTAAAACTCAAGTCAAGTGTGTGTGTGTGTGTGTGTGTGTGTGTGAGAGAGAGAGACCCTGAGGACAGGGGGTGAAAATAGCAAGCAGCTTCGATTGTTAATGTAGCGATTAACACACAGTCACGTCTCATTTATGACACACACACACACACACACCCTGTCCATGCCTCCCGCTCCACGGAGGAAGCAGAACCACTCTTGCGGTGAGATCTCCTCCCTCTGCATCATGATCTCTACACACAACATGAAGCTGTAGATGGTCTTGTGCTGCTCGAAGAGACCTCGGGAGACGTTGGTGTAGGAGCTCAGCAGCGTGCAGTCCAGCAGAATCTGCAAGCGCACCAGGAGATCGCCGTGCTTCGGAGACGTCTCGATGGTGCTGTTAAACAGCTGACAGTAAAACACACACACACACACATACACATTATATACAGTAACGTTCTATTAAATACGAATAAGACATTATTAAGACATTCAAAGTCCTTGGATGGAATGTAAAGATGTGTGTGTGTGTGTGTGTGTCACCTGTTTGAAATACTTTAATGAGAACTGGTACATGGGGTCGATCTCGGACAGACTGGCGATGACGAAATACATGACAGAGCCGCGCGTGGCCACGGAACGATATTTCTCTCTGGCCGCGTTTATCATCAGCTCTGTGGCTTCGGCTTCTTCCAGACGCGATTTGATCGCCTCAGATGTCACCTGCACACACACACACACACACACACACAGGAAGAGTAGGTCAGGGTGTTTCAGCAGTGTGTGTGTGTGTGTGGCCCTGAATCTCACTACAGTTTTGTTTCTTCCTAATAAGATGAAAGATGATGTGAGCGAGTCAGAGGAGAGGGGGCACTTACTTCTGCTCAAAGTATATAAATATATATATATATATATATATATATATATATATATATATATATAAGACTGTGTACACAAGTTTCATTTTCTCTGAGTGTGTGTGTGTGTGTGTGTGTGTGAGAGACGTCCTCAGGACGGTAACGTGTCTCCTGTTCTACTCGTGACCCCTGTGTGACCTTTGACTCCTGCAGCGTGTTGATGAGCTCCTCGTTGTCCAGGATGTTGCCCTGCGAGGTGAACAGCAGCCTGAGGATTCGCTCCTCGATGTCTTTCAGCTGGTTGCGGTCGGCGTTGATGCGCACGATCAGGTCGTTTCTCTGCTCCTCCAGATCGGGACGCTCCAGACACACCACGTCACTGTGTGGAGACGGAGCACAGACGGAGCACGTCCTCTCAGGGGACACATCCACATCGACTGGGGGCTTTAATATAAAGTGCGTGTGTGTGTGTGTGTGTGTGTGTTACCTGAGGAGCTGATTCTCCAGTCCTGACTTTGTCACCGTGAAGTTAATAATAGTCACTTTGATGCAAACCTGCGGAGAGAGAAAATACAAAAGAGTTAAACAGTGTCTTAAAGCGGAGGATCAAACTGTGAGGGTTTAAACCACTGTTAGTATTGTTCCACTTAAACAGGACAACACGTCAGAAACGCGTCCTCTCTCTCTGTGTCTCTCTGTGTCCCTCTGTGTCTCTCTCTGTTTATAACCGGATAGAAAGTTGGCATCATGTGCTGGCAGCTGTATCCGATAACCTTTAAGCTGAGTGCCAAGCTCCGGGGCATCGATCTGGCACCCCGACGCACTCGCACTCAAACAGAAAGTCGGTCCAGGAGCGATAACGTCAATAAACAGAGATTTGTTCAGTTATTACAGGAAAGTCAGAACTCAAGTCGTTTACTGAGAAGAATCAATAACGAGTTCAGTATGTGACGCAGCGCTCACATCCATATTTATCGTTTATATGGAAGGAGTCTCCAGTGTCAGATGTGGCCACACACACACACACACACACACACCTCAGGGAGGTAGTGAGGGTTGGCCATCTTGGTTGTCATGTAAAAGCGGAAGTTTTTGTCGTAGTCGATGTCGGAGTCTCCCAGACGGATCAGCATCCTGCCACCGGAGACGAACGTCTGCTTCAGTAGGACAGGCTCCAAAGCAGGGTCCAGAGTCTCTTTAAGCTGCACACACACAGACACACACACACACACACATATATACACAGTGATTTAATCACATCATTAATAATCAGACGTTGGTGTTGAGTGTGTACTCAATATAACTGATCTGTTCTACAGCTCTGGGTAACGGGTTCGACATCAATGTTCACTTTGAGTCAGTGATATATCACGTTAGAGCGCCACCTGTCTGATAAACATGGAAGTGCACTTGCAGGAGCAGGATGGGACGATTCCTCAAAACAAAACAATCCACCCTCAGGAGCTGAACGTCTCACTGTCCGTGTGACTTTATCTCGAGTTTATAAAGAAACTAAAGTTTTAATCTGAGACGATGAGCGAGGTGTGAGAGACGAGGACGTCACCTCTTCCAGCAGGACGGGCGTGCCCAGGCGGATAGCGTTCTCGAGGGTGCGCAGGAAGCCGGAGTCCGTCAGCTTGATGACCTTCAGGCCGTTCTTCGCCTCTTTGGTGCGGATCCAGCGGTTCGCCTGAAATTAACGAGAATATTAATATACATAAACATACATCAGTTCATTTCATTCACACTCGAGGACACACGTCACTACAAACGGATACAGTTGTTTTTCCTACAACATGTATGTAAATATTTGGTGCAGTAGAGATGTGTTCGTAAGTGTGTGTGTGTGTGTGTGTGTGTGTGTGTGTGTGTGTGTGTGAGTGGTTCAGTCTCGGAGGAGCTGCCAAGACTCTAAACAAAAGAAGAGATGAATAGAGTGTAACAGAAACGACAAGGAGCCAAAGGAGGAAGAGGAGACGTAGGGATTGGAGGAGATAATAAACATAGGCGCTATAATTTACTCTGCTGGGATAAAATCCTACACATTTGATTTCTTTATGTTTTACTGATTCTCTTTACACGTGGTCACTTTATGGCCCTCATTATAAAGCTGTTAGAGAAGGTCACCTGATCTTGTGGATCGATCATAAGGGGCCAGCGGCGTCCGCGGGTCACCAGGATGCCGTTCTCGATGGACACGTTGTCTCGGGGCAAACCTTCCACGTTCCACTGCCGAATCTCATAGGCGTCGCCCAGGATCCCGATCAGACTGAAGTTGGAGCTGATAGGGATCCCCAACTCCTGACAGCGTGAGATCCACTGTTCGATCAGCTACACACACACACACACACACACACACACACACACCTGATCAGTGAAGCCTGTTTCCTGATTTACTCACTCACTCACTCATCATCTATACCGCTTTATCCTGTATTCAGGGTCACGGGGAGCCTGGAGCCTATCCCAGGAAGCTTAGAGCACAAGGCAGGGTACACCCTGGACAGGGTGCCAATCCATCGCAGGGCACACACACTCAAACACACTCAGTCACACACTACTGGTAATTTGGGAATGCCAATTAGCTTAACCTAAGTACCCGGAGGAAACCCACCAAGCACGGGAAGAACATGCACACAGAGACGGGAATCAAACCTGGCTGGAAATCAAACCCAGACCCTGGAGGTGCGAAGTGACAGTGCTAACCACTACATCACCTAAACCACTATGCCTGGTTCCTAATTTAGCTTTGTAATAAACAATTTTCACATTTTCAAAGTAGCTATGCTTATTGCCCCCTAGTGGTCAAACACAGATCAAACCGTGGTCCCGACTTAGTTTAGACTCTGATGTGTGTGTTAGCTCTGTACCAGCTGTCTATAGAATGAAGTAAAGGCTCCGTAATATGCCACGCATGCGGCCCCGATGAACACGTTCCCGACCACGTTGTTGATCTCCTGCTCGAACAGCGAGATGCTCTCCAGCCAGCGCACGCGCTCGTCGGCCAGCGCCGAAGTCAGCTTCCCTGAACGACTCAGCCGTGCCGTGGTCAGGGCCCTGCTTGCAGCTACACCCACACACACACACACACACAAGTACTCACAGGTTTACACACATCTGTACATTTTCTATGAAAACTATTTTAACACATAATCTTCGTTCCTCTTCTCGAGTCTCACCCAAGGTCTCCCTCTCCTCCAGGCTGGAGTTAAACTGCTTCTGCAGAACCGCGATCTGGTTCTCCACCTCCTGCAGCTTGGCCTGCTTCTGCTTTAAGGTCGCTGTAGTAGCGTCCAGCTCGGCCTGATGAAGAACAAGCGACAAACCTTCTAGAATAAGGAACGAAGCGGAACATGAGGACGAACACAGACGGTACCGGACTCACCTGGGCGGAGGCCAGTTTTGCTCGTTTAGGAGCGACTTCTTTGAGCACGCGGGAGTACAGGTCCATGGCTATCACCCACATGCACATGGACTTACAGGCTTTAGACACCTTTTCCACCTTGTCAGGGATGAAATCAGGGTTCTGGAGGTAGCGCTGGAGCTTTTGGAGGAGCTGCGGGCGGATGTTGTCTTTGTCGTAATCAGTCAGCTTTTTCAGGAAGTTCCCGTCGCCGAGGAGTTGCTTGGCGCTCGCCCAGTCCGTCCTGTGTACAGGAAATAATTAGGACACTTACACACAACTGAACCGCATCTATTAATCCGTTCCCTGGTTCAGTTGTCATGGCACCCACTTGTTGTTTAGGAGGATACACACTGCCTCCATGACGGTCATGACGAGATCAGGCGGTTTGGTGAACACACGGAGCTCGGCGATGTCGGCCTTGTCCAGAGAATCCAGAGCCTTGTTGGCCTTTTCCAGAGCGGGCAGAGCCTTGTCCAGGTCTTCCTGCGCGTCTCTGGCGATGGCCTGCGTGTACCTGGCTTTCTCCTTCGCCACCGATTCATCTTCCAGCACCACTTTACGGACCTGGGGGTTAAAGGTCAATAGTAACAGGACTGTCCAAAAATTACTAAGCTATTCCAAATTTATTAACAAACCCCTTATCAATTCATCAGAGTTCAGAGCTCCATTACAATCACCATCCATCCATCCGTCCATCCATGCATCCATCCATGAATCCAATAAAATCCAAACTGTTTCAGTTCTTTTATCCATCCATCCAATTATCATTAAAATTATTTTCACTTATCCATCCATCCATCCATCCATTAATTCCAGTTTAAAATATTTCCATTCTGTCCACTTGACACGTGCTCTTATCCAGAGTGACTTAAAAGTCAAAAAGTGCTTTGATGTTTCCATTATTGAATAGATCCTTATACTGGGTTACTAGGTTACAAACTAAATACAATAAGCATCATAAAGCACTCAACTTCCAACCATACATCATATAGATTTTAAAGCATTCCATTTTTATGATCAGTTCATTCACCTAAAAGTATTTACTGTGTTTGAATTCCACCCCCCCCCCCCCACAACAATTTGAAAGTGTTCCTAGCCTATAGACAAACCATCCATCAACAGAATTTAAAAACGTTCTGTTTCTTGCATTCAAATGTCCATTATAAAGCACTGAAATTAGTTTCTATGTTCTATCCATCATATAGATTTCAAAGGGTTCCATTTTAATGATCTACCCATTCATTCAATAGGATTCACTGTGTTCAGTTGCTATTATTTATCTATTCCTCCATCCATCCACTTTTAAACATTTTAACTATCCATCCTTTTATCCAATAGATTTCAACCATCACTTCATCAATTAATCCATTCATTCATCTAATAGAACTTAAACTAAACTGTTCTATTTCTTTCATCCATCCTCTCACCCATCACTTGTGATGTGAAACCTGTTCATTTTAATCCACCAAAAAAATCTATTTGTCCATCCATCTATCCATTTATCCAATAGATTTCAAAAGGTTAAATTTTTATGATCCATCTGTTCATTAAATAAAATATTCTGTTACATTTCCACAATCCATCCATCCATTCATCCATTCTCTATAAATCAGTGCTCCATTTCTATTATTTATTCATTCATCAATATTATATACTGTGTCATATTTCTATGATGCATCCATCCATCTTTCCAACAGAAATAAAACAGTTCTCCCATCCTTCTGTTCAGTGTACAGAATTCAGCGTTCCATTATGATCCATCTATCCATTCTTTCATCCATCAATCCTATAGGATTCAGTTTTCCATTTCTATCATCAATCCATCCAGCTATTTATATTATAGCATTAAAAGTGTTCTAACATGTCTACTTGTATTATCCGTTCACTTCACACACACACACACACACACACACACACACACACACAAACCTGGTCAGCTTTCTCCTGGTCCACAGCGAGTTTCCCCATGAGGGCGTTGACATCGATAGATTTCTGCTGCAGCACGGGCTCCAGGGCCGACAGCTCCACCTTCATCTTGTCCACCAGCTCGTTGGTCTCCAGCAGCTTCGTCAGACCGTTCTTCACTCGATCACGTGCCTGCACACACACATACACACAACACACTCTTGGGTTACTCATGATCACCTTAGAGTACAAACTTTGTGTCAAGGTTTGATCTTATAAACTGCTGGCTGTGGCATGAGGTGATAAGGTCAAATCCCAGGAGATAACCTGATTCATCTGGTTGTTATCAGTGAGCATTATGAACAATGCTTTGAACCCACGTGGGTTCGGGTTCTGGGTTTTTATCTTTCAGGTTGTGTCATGTGTTCATAATCCTCACCGCCTCCAGTTGCCTCCGTTTATTTCCCAGCATGCTCAGGTAAAGGTTAATGAGCTCCAGATAAGAAGTGGGCGTGGTGTAATAACGGCGCCTGAGCTCTGAGTAGAAGCGCTCGGCCATGTCCGTCACACTCATGTGGATCTCCACACACATATTAGACAAAGAGTTCATCAAGCCCGCGCTGCCAAATTCCACCGTCTGGAAGAACGTCTGGGAGACGGACAAGAGAGCCTCTTTAGGCCACTGAAAGAGACAGAAAGAGAGAGGGAGAGAGAGGTTATGATTTATTACAGTCATTATGAGAACATGAGAAAAAAAAAATTCACTGGGTTGACGACAAAAATAAACATCTTTAGATTTACTCAAATCTGGTGAAAACCAGGTACTGCCTATCGTTGAAGCGTGGTGGTGGCAGCATCATGATTTGGGGAGTTTCTCAGCAGCAGAAAATTGTTGCTAGTGTGGTGTGGAGATTAGTCTATCTTTTACAACTTTATGTATGAATCTCTCTCTCTTTTCCTCGTACACACTTTACATAACAATTAGCACAACACTCTCATAAATAGCCTGCGGCGATGCAGCATTATGCGACTCATTAACACACTGGCTGAACTCAGGAGAAGCGGAAGTGTAGAAAAGAAGACCGCAGAGAGAGAGAGACAAAGAAAGATGGCTAGATGTAGGAAGCTGACACACCATGAAGAAAAACGAATGAGCCTGAAGCTTCTGGACAAATCGTCTGTAGAAGAATGAGAGCTACTGTATAACACATATGATGCTGTCACACACTCAAGTAAGTGTGACAGGAAGTTAATTATCTGTTCTATCAGGTTCTAACTTGTATATTTTTACCCACGGGTTTGTCCAGGAGGCTAAAAATGCAACATAAGCACATATGAACTACACACACACACACACACACACACACACAAGTTCTCCACTAGTTCTCCTAATTGTCTTTGATTTAGAGGAACTGATGGGTGTGAGGTTTGCGGTACCGACCTGGATAAACCAGTCAATGGTGCAGCAGTTGACGAGCGAGGGGAACATGCGGCAGCGGGAACGGAAGGCGTCGCCCACTGGACTCATACACAGCACAATGTGCAGCTTCTCACGCACACGAGAGATGAAGAACTGGAAGACCTGCGGACAGGGTGGACATTCAGTGTTATAATCTATACTGCAGCATGGAGGAGTGAAGGGATGAGAGACATGGTACAGAGACGTGAGATATAGAATAGAGGACGAACATGTGACTAAAGGGCTAGTGTAGTAGAGAGTGTGTAGGATTTGACGCGGTTCGTCATGTACCTCGTCCCGGTTGCCCTCAGGGATGCCCGCCTTCTTGGCGCGGGGTCGCGTCGCTGCCAACACCTGCTCGAGCTCGTCCTTCTCGAACAGGTTGGGAACCTCGCCGGAGTTCAGCATGTTGTTGATGTCCTCCAGGAACTCCTCCACTACAATCTGAGAACATCACCAATCAACAGCTCGTTTAGCAACTCCGTCCATCATCACAGCTTCAGGGCTGTCTCTGGCTCTTATACGCAGATAATTAACCTGAATATTTATGGAGCGTGTACAGTACTGTGTGTACCTGAGTGTCAGTGAAGAGGAACACCATGTCCTTTCCCTCAACGCCGGCCATCTTGTAGAGTTTACGCAGGTCGTCGTGGAAACTGTCGTAGTTGTAGCCGCGGCTGAGCTCGATCTGGAAGCAGCGGTAGCCGCACATGTGAGAGCCCAATCGCGTGAGAGACTGCTTCCCTGTCCCGCCCACACCGACTAACAGGGCGTTACCGCGCTCTTGTCGAATCATGCGAGCGATTCTGAGAAGAAAAACATTACAAATCGTCAGAATTCCATACAGAAGAGCAGAGAGCGAGAACACGGACGCCTTCAGGATTCTGAAACTCGTGGCCAGAAAAGTTTTCAAACTCCATGTTTTTATTAAAATAATGTAATGTCAGTGGAAATGGTGAGTGAGAGTGAGTCTACAGTACATCCATGACATATTTCATATTCTTTAACAGTGAATAACTGGTGAATATTTATGATCTGTAATTATTTTAATAATTCTTCCTTAACTTAAATCCTTAACCCTTAAACCATAAATCGTTAATTTCTTTTTTTTAACACACAGTATTAGCAAGCTTTGCTCTGGACGCTGTGAAAATCCACTATGAAAACCAGGCTTTTTTAAGATAACATCACTACTTCGTATTCTACGAGGGTTTTGCATCAATTTCTCACATAAAGTTGCCTCAAAAGTCTTTTTTCTCCACTTCTGTATATTTTATTCCTATCTGGATGCGCAGCACAGAACCCTGGATAGACAGGATAGACACAGCATCCATCCTTAACGCTGCATACTCAATATACTGCTTTTCCAGGTCCGATTAATCTTCGGAATCTGATCAGCCCAGATCTTCAGCGCCTTTAGTCGATTTGTTTCCTCTGTAAAGATGCCATTTATATCAGTAACCTTTCTTACAGTAAATGCATGCTTATTTTTGCTACTTCTTTCTTTTTATATATTATGTTATTAACGATAAATCATAGCACAAACACTTTTTTTCGGAGCTACTAGTAAGCCACGCCTATCGGTGAACTGAGCCCATATAACAAGAAACACAGACATGGATTAAAGTCACATGATCTACCTGGTGACATGTTCGATGGCGTCCTGAAAGAACACGAGCTTGGTTTCTTTGGAGAAGGAGATGTTGTAGTCATCCAGGTAGTCCTGCAGAACGTTTCGTATCTTCTCTGTGTCCATCAGGTCCTCGTAGACGCGGTCAGCTTTCTCCGCTCCGAACTACACACGATAAAATCGATCAGTGTACAGGACTATATACACATTGGGTCTATGTGCGGCATAAGAGCAGATATGAAGTAGTTATAAACCATCAGGAAACTGAATAAAGGTAGTCCCTGACTTATAAATAAGTTCTGTTTCGGGAGCGTGTTCGTAAGTCGGATAAGTTCTTAAGTCTGATAAAATGAGTCTTTTACGTCTTTGACACGAATTGTACAATGTAAAGCATACCAATGCACTTGCCTAAATTTCTGTCCCCTTTCCCTACACTGCCATCATGTGGCCAAAAACCATAATTGGCCTTAAGTAAATGAATCTCATGTCAAATATACCGGTATTGTCTTCCCCTTTAAATCGCGAGGGGAATACCGGATGCCATTTTGACGTAAAGCTGTTTTTCACTGTATTGGACTGTCTTGTTGAGGATTTTCCCAAAAATTAGGATTATTTACCATCAGGACAGTTTTACAGGACGGATGTTTTCTATCATTGTGCTCCCAGCCTGATTTATTGAAACCGGTGAGGCCGACTCTTTTCTCCCGCACACACACACACACAAACACACACAATAAAGACTTTAGATATTTTATACATTCACTTACACACTAAAAATATTGTATATAATTGTAAATATTGGTATCTGGTTTACTGCAGTGTCTATTTTTTTGTACAATACACGTGAGCTACTACAGTGGTTTGTTCACATCTACAAATGGTCCATTCTTATCTACGAGAAATTTATAACCCGTAAGTCAAGAACGACCTGTAATTAGAAATAATTTGTGCACTTCTGTAAGAAAATCAGTTTCATGTTCAATGCAACTGTTGCACTATTTTGATATTTTTTCTTTAATTTGTCTCTCATGTGTACACGCCATCATTACGAAGCCTTAATGCCTGCTTTATGTCGAGATAATTAGCAGTTTAGCTGGCTTACACTAACAGAGTGGTGTGACTGTGGAGGTTTCGGACCGTCTCGGCACTGGAGCAAAACTCACCTTGATGAAATCTCCAAAAATAATAGGATTCTTGGTGAGAGAACTCGGCTCCAGACTAATGTTGAAATGTTTATCTGCGAAATACAACAATTTATTTATTTATTACCTTCTAAAGTAACATCATTACCTCTGCAGGTGTGTAATGTTTTAACGTTATTACTCTCTCATAATACTATACTCAGCAAAAAAAGAAACGTCCCTTTTTCAGGACTGTGCATTTCAACAATAATGTTGTAAAAATCCAAATAACTTTACAGATCTTCATTGTAAAGGGTTTAAACAATGTTTTCCATGCATGTTCAATTAACCATAATCAATTAATTAACATGCACCTGTGGAATGGTCATTAAGACCTTAACAGCTTAAAGAAAGTAGGCATTTAAGGTCACAGTTCTAAAAACGCAGGACACTAACGAGACTTGTCTACCGACTGTGAAAAACACCCAAAGAAAGATGCCCAGGGTCCCTGCTCATCTGCGTGAACGTGCATTAGGCATGCTGCAGGGAGGCATGAGGACTGCTGATGTGGCTAGGGTGATAAATCGCCATGTCCGCACCGTGAGACGCCTAAGACAGCGCTACAGGGAGACGGGAAGGACGGCTGATCATCCTCGCGGTGGAAGACCACGTGTAACAACACCCGCACAGGATGGGTACATCCGAATATCACACCTGCGTGACAGGTACAGGATGGCCACAACAACTGCCCGAGTCACACCAGGAACACACAATCCCTCCATCAGTGCTCAGACTGTCCGCAATAGGCAGTCCATGAGGAGGAGAAGCACTGCGGTACTTCAAGCAGCTGGTGGCCACCAGATACTGACTGGTACTTTTGATTTTGAGCCTCGCTTCATTCAGGGACACATTGGGAAACATTTTAGTTTATGTCTTATGGTGTTGGCTCTTTAAGACACATTAAGTTTACTGAAAGTAAAAACAGTTGAAAGTCAGAGGACGTTTCTTTTTTCGCTGAGTTTATATACACCATGTGACACTTTTCATCTTCCTTATATGGTCATAGCTTCCAGGTCAGGTTGGCCTATTTAAAACCAAAGCTCTCCTTGTCAATTCAGTCAAAGCCTGTATTACGTGTTATTATTATTTTAGAAAACTAAAGATGATAAATGTTTATAGTTTTATTATTTCTAAATAAATTAACGGATGAGCTTGTTGAAACGTAAGGCTTGAGCAGGAAGGCGGGGCTTTATGATGATGTCAGCGACTCACTGGCCATCTCACAGATCATGGTGTTGAAGTAGGTCTTGTCCTCGTTGTTGATGAGCCGGTCATGAAACACGCGTTGACATTCGTGACAGAAGAGACGGAAGATCTGGTTGTGATCCTGCACCGTGCCGGGCTCGCACTGCAATATGCCTAAAACACACACACACACACACACACACACACACACACACACACACGATCAGGTAGCTAGAATAGTAACAGACGAGTTTACAGTAAGTGTTTTATTCCACTTGTACTACAGCAGTGTGTGTTTTCTTACTTGATTTAAAGACTGAATTCATCTACAGCACAACACGTGTGTGTTCAGTGTGTGTGTGTGTCTTACCTTGCACACACTTGGACAGATCTCGGAGGTTGAAGACGTAGTGAGATTTGGCCGGAGTAGGAAGCAGATCGACGCTCATGCGGCCGTAAATCTCCACCGCCGCGTCCACGATGCTGCCTGCAGCCTGTTTCACTGCCGCTGGGAAATCAGACAGGAAGCCACACAGGATCGCCTGCAAGTGAGGCACACACACACACACACACACACACACACACTGTATAGGTGATAAAACCGGAGAAACAATGTATACACACACATGTGCATGTTGAAATCGGTTCCAGCTCCATTCTGTGTGTGTGTGTGTGCGTGTGTGTGTGTGTGTTTGTTTGTTTGTGTGTTTGTTTGTGAATAAGACAACAGTTAAGTTTGTCTAAATTGGAGACCTTAAAAATCTGCTTAAGGCAGTGCTCGGACGGCGTCGGGAGACAGAGCATGCTGAAATGACGGATAAAACGAGGCGTCACTGGGTTACGACCTCCACCAGGGGGCGCACACGCTGCTGCTATGGTCATATCCTACGAAAAAAGAATATAATAATATATACAAACGCAAACAGAGATCAGGATACACATAAAGGAGAGTCACCGATTCTCTTAAAAGAGACAGAGTGAAGAAGAAGAAGGGACGAGTGAAAAAGGACAATGAGGAAGACGAGGCAAAGGGTAAAGACATGATAACGGGTGTGTTTACCTGAATCTCCTTCCAGAAGAACTTCTCGCGGTCATAGAAGCCCTTGAAGTCTTGAAACTGTCTCAGTAACTCTATCGGAGGCTGCGAGCCGTAAGTGTCCAACTTGGGCATGTTCAGATCGTCCACGAACACCACCACACGCTTGTTAGCAGGAGCACCTCAAACACACACACACACACACACACACACACCGATTTTATATATTCAATAGGATTCTGATAAACGTCTGTGTGTGTGTGTGTGTGTGTGTGTGTGTGTGTGTGTGTATACCTAGTATATTCTTCCTCTTCTTCTCCAGCTTAGACTCGACGATCTCCTGCGTTCTAGCCGAGGACGTCTGGGCTGAGAAGTTGATGTAGACGGGGACGTACCCTGCCTGCTCCTGTATGTTGTTCAACAAACCGCGAGCCACCACGGACTGACACACACACACACACACAACATACAAAATATATATACATATGGGTAAATATTTACCCTAATTAACACCCCTGTCCCGCCCCTATACACATATACGTAAATATTTACCTCATTAACACCCCCTGCCCCGCCCCTATACACATATAAGTAAATATTTACCTCATTAACACCCCCTGCCCCGCCCATATACACATATAAGTAAATATTTACCTCATTAACACCCCTGTCCCGCCCCTATACACATATACGTAAATATTTACCTCATTAACACCCCCTGCCCCGCCCCTATACACATATAAGTAAATATTTACCTCGTTAACACCAATGCCCCGCCCCTATACACATATAAGTAAATATTTACCTCGTTAACACCAATGCCCCGCCCCTATACACATATAGGTAAATATTTACCTCTTTAACACCCCTGCCCCGCCCCTATACACATATACGTAAATATTTACTTCGTTAACACCCCTGTCCCGCCCCTATACACATATACAGAAATATTTACCTCGTTAACACCCCTGCCCCGCCCCTATACACATATATGTAAATATTTACCTCATTAACACCCCTGTCCCGCCCCTATACACATATAGGTAAATATTTACCTCGTTAACACCCCTGCCCCGCCCCTATACACATATACGTAAATATTTACCTCGTTAACACCCCCTGCCCCGCCCCTATACACATATAAGGAAATATTTACCTCGTTAACACCCCCTGCCCCGCCCCTATACACATATAAGTAAATATTTACCTCGTTAACACCCCTGCCCCGCCCCTATACACATATACGAAAATATTTACCTCCTTAACACCCCTGCCCCGCCCCTATACACATATACATAAATATTTACCTCATAAACACCCCTGTCCCGCCCCTATATACATATACGTAAATATTTACCTCGTTAACACCCCTGTCCCGCCCCTATACACATATACAAAAATATTTACCTCGTTAACACCCCTGCACCGCCCCTATACACATATACGTAAATATTTACCTCATTAACACCCTGTCCCGCCCCTATACACATATATGTAAATATTTACCTCATTAACACCCCTGCCCCGCCCCTATACACATATACGAAAATATTTACCTCATTAACACCCTGTCCCGCCCCTATACACATATATGTAAATATTTACCTCCTTAACACCCCTGCCCAGCCCCTATACACATATACGTAAATATTTACCTCCTTAACACATCCTGCCCCGCTCCATACACATATACAAAAATATTTACCTCCTTAACACCCCTGCCCCGCCCCAATACACATATACGTAAATATTTACCTTGTTAACACCCCTGGCCCGCCCCAATACACATATACATAAATATTTACCTCGTTAACATTCCCTGCTCCGCCCCTATACACATATACGTGATATTTACCTCGTTAACACCCCTGCCCCGCCCCTATACATATATACGTAAATATTTATCTCGTTAACACTCCTGCCCCACCCCTATACACATATACGTAAATATTTACCTCGTTAACATTTACATTTACATTTGGGCATTTAGCAGACGCTCTTATCCAGAGCGACTTACATTATACATCTGAGCAGTTGAGGGTTAAGGGCCTTGCTCAAGGTCCCAACAGTGGCAACTTGGTGGTTGTGGGGTTTGAACCTGGGATCTTCCAAACCGTAGTCCAATGCCTTAACCACTGAGCTACCCCTGGCTACGTTAACACCCCTGCCCCGCCCCTATACACATATACGTAAATATTTACCTTGTTAACACCCCCTGTCCCGCCCCATACACATGTACGTACCTTTCCTACTCCGGTGATGCCGGTGAAAAGTACAGAGTGTCCCACAGAGAGCAGTTTCTCCATCAGGTACCCGTAGCGCACCGTGTCCACAGTGGGAACCAACATCTCAAAGAAAGGAATCTCCTTGTTGTATCTGTGTGAGAACATTATAACCTTGTAAGGGGGAGAAAAAAAATTATATATATATATATATATATATATATATATATATATATATATATATTATATGCCATTCTTGAAACCGTGGTAGGACCTCTAGTGAACATTTACACACTACGGGCAATTTGGGAACACCAATTAGCCTAATTTGCTGGTCTTTAAGCTGTGAGAGGAAACTGGAGACTTTAAATGTTTGGCCACATAATAAACACCCAACTTGACACACACAGGTTTCAAGTCTATTAAAGGGATGTTCCCACGCCTATGAGCCATTGTATGTGTAATTTGTGTATGTACATCAATAGTCGGTGAGTTTTTCAGCGAGGTTATGTGCTAACTTGGCCGGTTACTGCACCATGGGGAAGACAAAAGGACTGCCCATGGACCCATGCAATGAGGTAGTTAAACCTTATGAAGCAGGAAAAGGATATAAAAAAAAAACTTGTTTCTACAAGACAGTAGTGTTTAACTCTGATAAAGAGGTAAAAAATAAGAGGTTCTGTTAATACTAAGCCAAAGATACCAAGAGAAAGACGCAACTGTGCCCATGCCCAAGAAGGCCCGCTTGCAGTTTGCCAGTCAGCACCTGGACAAGCCTCATAGATTCCCATCCTGTAAAGCATGGTGGTGGGTGTCTTACGTCTTGGGGCTATCTGAGCTCCAGTGGCAAAATGAATACAGCATGTTATCAGAAAATATAGCAGAGAATTTGCACTCTACAGCATGAAAGCTGGACATAGGACGCTCTTGGATCTTCCAACATGACAATGATACAAAGCACAAGGCCATGTTGACCCTCCGATGGCTACAGCAGGAAAAGGTGAAGGTTCTGGAGCAGCCATGACAGTCTCCTAACCTCAATATCACTGAGCCACATTGGGGAGATCTCAAATGTGCAAGACAACCAAAAAAAATACAGGAAATAGAGGCATTTTGTCAAGAAGAATGGTTCTACCACCTGAGAGAATGGAGGACCTCATGCACAATTATTACAAAAGACTGCATGCCATCGTCGATGCTAAAGAAGGCAATACACAATATTAGGAACTGAAGGTATGCAAACATTTGAACAAGGATTATTTCCTCATTTTCTTTATTGTCATATTTTGTTTGATGATTGGTACACCTCTTGCAAATTCTCATAAGGTATGCAAACATATGAGATATTTTGTACATCTTCAGGATTTAATTAAAAGTTAAACACCTTCCAATACAGATGAGTTTCTGTTAATCTACCTGAAGGATGGAATGATCCTCTCCCACGGCACCAGGCGCTTAATATCAAAGTCCATATACACACTCCATAGGTCTCCTCCAGTGGGGAGCTGAGAGAAAAAGAGACAGTAGAAAGAGAGAGTTTCATCACTACTAGAAACTTTAAAGAGAAAATTCTAACACTCTTTAGTTCATATATACTGGAGGTGTTTATTTTTATAATAAGGTTTTCATATATAAGCTTCATCGAGATACGATTATTTTTCCCAGATCCCATATTGGCACAGCTCTGTAAATAAATAATAAATAATGTGATATTATTCTATACTCTGCGTCATACTCTCCTCTCTCCTTCCCCTCCCCCACTCACTCTCTCTCTGATCTCTATTTCAACCCTTCTGATATTCTCATCAAATATTAAAGAGAGACGGTTTTATGGAAGGAGATGAAAGAGACTTTCGGCGAGAGTCTTTTAAAAGTCTAAAAGAAGGACAGTGTTGTGAAGAGAAGAGAACTCTCTTCTGTGTTCCTGCGTCCGAGCGCGTACCTTGGCGTCGGTGTTGTCCTCGAACTGCTGCGAGACGAAGCTGTCGAAGGTGTCCCAGCAGCTGTCTGTCAGATTCCCGCCTACGGCCCAGAGGTAGCAGAAGACGAACGTCTGGCAGAGCACGCTGTTCACCTGAGCGGGGTCCTGCACACACACACACACACACACACACTTTGTCAATAAAGAGATTTTGCACAAGGCTGACATTGAGACGTTGAGCTGAGACGAGATGGACTGTACTGTTGTAGGTAGAGGGGAGTCCTTGCTGAACAGCATGGCTTCCAGGAGACAGCAGAGGGTGGTGACTTTGCTGATGTCCACCTGAGCCATGGCCTGGACGCACTGCTTCAACACGAACTGGAGACCCTTCTCGACGTAGCACGTGAAGAGCTCCATCAGGTACGTACGCACGGGCTCCGCCACCTACACCACAACACACACGGGATATGAACATCTGTCTGGTGTTCAACAGGACCATCGAAGACATTGGTAAAAAAGATTAGGTGGTCAGCTTGAGCTAAATATTCAATAACTCTAAAAGCAAATTTCAACCCTCAGTAGGAAAAAGGGAGTGTATTTACAAAGCTAAGCACACACTTCTGAGACATTTACTCCAAACAACTCCTACACACTGAGTCTTGTTCAAAGTGTTTAAGTGCTCGCGTTACTCCAAAAGTGCTAATTAACCAAATAAATCACTTTAAACGTTCTGAACACCAATTCTAACGAGTAGTTCTACATCTCTGCAGTTATGCTAATACACATGTGGGAGTGTTCACCACTTAGTGTAAAAGTCAAATGGAAAAACTCAAGCTGATGTATATAATAAGATAGATAAGTACATACATCTGATGTGAATTAGAGAATTAAAACAGATCCCGTGTGTGTGTGTGTGTGTATTTTGACCTTGTCCGAGAGGCCTGTGAGCCACGTCTGCACGTACGGCATCCACTTCAGCTCCTCTGGGTCGATGTAGACCATCCCACAGCGACTGACCGTAGCTGGAGAGGCGACGGCTAAATCCTGAACCTGAGCGACAGAGACAGAGTGAGTGTGTGTGTAGAGAAGTAGTAGAAATAAAAAAACATAATCAATAAATCTTTGCACCTTACCTCGAACACCATGCGTATGGAGGAGGTGAGCTTGATCCGCTCGCTGTTAGCCAGACACAGCATCTTGTTGTCGTCCAACACGGTGTTCATGTTCTCGATCCACAGCGCGTCCACGGGTCCGTCGCACACCACCCACTTGTGCACGTCGGTCTGGTCGTTGGAGGCGGCGCGGACGCAGAGCGCCATCAGACCGTCCCTCCACTCCAGCGTCAGGGGGTTGGCTTCGCCGTACAGCTCGCCCATGCTCACCGACTTCGGGTTGAGCACGTAGGTCGTGACGGGCTGGTAGAAAGGGTTCGTCTCGCAGCCTTCCGTCTGGTGGAGGGCCAGGAGCGCGTCGGCGAGCACGAGGTACACCGTGGTCTTGCCGCCTCCCGTGGGACCCACCAGCATGACGCCGTGCCGCACCAGCATGGTCTCGTACAGCTGGATCACCTTGCCGGTCATGCTGTGGACGGGCTGCAGGGAGCGGGCGCACAGAGCCTCCTCGATACTCAACTGCAGCACTCCGTAGTCGTGCTCGGGGATCCTCACGCCTGGGAACAGGTCCGACAGGATCCCGCTGTGGGGACACGAGAAAGATCGGGATTCATTTTATACACATCATCAGAAAGTCTTTCACAGCACACCAAGCTTACAGAACGACCTACGCAGTAACACAAGGTCACCAAGGCCCTAAAGTTACCCAGGTGTCTCCCCGTCCTTCTGTCTCTAATCAAGCAGCTGCTCATTAAGAACTGATAAGGGAACAAGTCAGCTTTAATAACGACTGTGCTCACACAAGAACAGAGGGGCGTGTCCCTCCTGACATCTAAAGTACTTGTGTATGCTGAGTAAGACACTTACAGGAAGTGACCATGAATAACAACAGATCCATGAGGAACAACACAGCCATGAGGAGGCGCTGTATTAGTTACTGCTGTGTCTGAGAATACGGAATTAAATTTACATTTCATTTCCTGTTTGTATGAAGAAACCGAACTACAAACAGTCTGGACTCTCTACCAGTTTCCTTGTTTGATCTCGAACTGGTACTGATTCTGTGGGCGTGTCAATCGATATCTTCATCCTAATCTGTGTTACACTTTCTATATTAAAAGTAAAACCCGGGCAGAAATTTCTCAAATCAGCAATGATTAAAATCACCTGCAATTTTATTGTTTTTAATGCATTCATTCAAGTAGTGCAAAATCAGCACAGTATTAAAAGTTCCTGGTGATAAAAGCAAACGATGAATAAGTGTTTAGCACTAATCAGTACAGGATTAAAGCTCTCACTCTCTCGGCGGTTTTATTTAGTCGATTCAGCATTTAATTGGGACATTCAGAAACATTACGAGGTGCTAATGTAGCAGGCATGGCTTAAAAAAAAAAGCAGTGACTGCATAATTACAGCTTAAGTTTCCTCTGCTGTGTTTTGTTCCCTCCCAGCACCTGTAATAATGACCTTCGTGTACAGGAGAGTGGTGGATGTATTTACTAACCCTGTACGTTGTATTATATATATTATGTTATACTGTGTAAAATCTCATTTTCGTGTTTTGTTTGTTTTTTTTACCCAAAAAGCTCAGCGTCGTCCTTGAGGAACTTGGGCAGGTTGGAGTCTCGTAGCGCTCGGATCAACACCACGTCCTCACTCAGGTGTGGGTTCTCTCTCTTCAGAGACCTGGAACCACATGCAATCACAGTAACACATTAGTACAGACCCTTTTGATAATACACATACACACACATTTCTAACAGATGTGTGTGTACACTGTAGAGGTGACTAACAACATCTGTATCATAAAAAACTCATCTTCCAATTGTAGTCAGTATGTATGACTGAGTTAAACTGATCATACTTGGTGATGTATCTGTATGATCGTTTTCTGTAAGTGTGATGAATAAAAGAGTCACAGCTGAATCCTCATTCAGACTCTAAATTGAAATCCTAAGCCAACTCTTTCTCTGGACACTCTCGTCATCTTGAACTACACTAAGTCCCTGACTTATGAACAGGTCTGTATTTGTAAGTCGGATTTCTTCTTAAGTCTGACAAAGTAAGTGTTATACGCCTTTGACACAGATATACAATGTAAAGCATACCGATCTACTTGACTAAATTGCCATCCCACACTGCCATCATGTGGCAAAAATCGTAACTGCGCCTAAGGAGTACTTAATCTCAGTCTGTGCATTTAAATCCTCTGCATCCCGCCCCACACTAACACACTGAAAATATTGTACATAATTGTAAATATTGGTGTCTGACGCAATGGAGTATCTTCTTTTTGTACAATACATGTAAGCTACAGTCATGATTTGTTCACGTCTACAAAAGTTAGATCGTTATCTGCTCTCTGTCACATTATATAAGATGTCATGACATGACATGTCCTTTCGTCGTCCTTTTCCAGCTCGATGTTTGGACTGACTGCTCACTCGTACAGGAAGTCGGTCTGAATGAAAAACGAACGGATATAAAAGTTCAGCCTGCGCGCAGATGGACTGACCCAGCCATGACGAGAACTGATTTGACGGCTCTCATGCCGAAGTCGTAGTGGTCCTGCTGGGAGAGCTGCTCGCTGCACAGTTTGTACATCTGAGTCATCTTCCTTGCCAGAGTCTTACTGGACTCGAAGCCCTCTGAGTATAAGATCACCTACAGCGAGAGAGAGATAGAGGAAGAGAGAGAGAGAGTCGTCCCTTAAGCACTCAGACTGTTCTGTTCTGTTAGAGTAAGTGATGAACGACGGTACGAGCGCACCTCAGCGATGAGGGCGTAGTTGGGCACCATCATGGAGATGGGTCTGAAGAGGGCCTTCAGGTTGTCTGGGAGCTCCGTCCTGCCTGCGTAGCCTGGGTTCATCGTGATGAAGGCGGCGCATGTCGTCACCAGCTTAATATCTCTCCCTTCAAACATAAACCGAGACACCTACACACACACACACACACACACAACATTTACCCCACGTATCCACAATTATTAAACAGAATACAGCATTGTCCCTGAGTGTGAGTGTATGCGCTACCTTGGCGGCTTTGGCGTTCCTGATCGTGATGAGCTGTTGTGCGATGACTGAGAGAACCTCGATGTTAATGCGGTTAAACTCGTCAAAGCAACACCAGGCTCCAGACTGAGCCAGACCGCTGAAGAACGTCCCCATCATCTACACACACACACACACACACATACGATGAAATAGACATTCTGGCTAGGTTACTCAGGCGCGTATTAATTTACACCAACAGAAGGAAGTGGTACCGCTCACACACAAAGTACAGAAGTAAAACTCAAGGTCTTATCATGTGATCTAAAATTAAAATAACATAAGTAATAATAACCCTGGCTCACGAAATGCCCCAATAAGATGTGAGGAATACAGATCTTTGCTGCCCCCTTGGGACAGACAGCCGTCACCTTGTAATCAAGTCCATCAGAGCAGTTAAAGACCACACACTGGATGGCCAGGGCTTTGGCCAGGTCTTTGGTGGTCTCGGTTTTCCCGGTGCCAGCAGGACCTGCCGGAGCTCCGCCCAGATCCAGCTGTAGCGCCCCCATCAGACACAGGTAGCAACGGTCCTGAGGTGCAACACAAACACACACAAGCAGGTCACATCACAGCAGACACAGAATGAGGTTTACTAACTTCCACATCTACATCTTTCGTTCTCGTGTGTCACCGTAAGCGGGGTGATGACCAGACGCGGACAGGCTCCCAGGTACTCGTATCCGTAGATGTACTGAGACAGCGCCATTCTGGCCACGCAGTTATCCAGATCCGTGTCCCAGTAGTAGCGCAGCTGTCTCTGCCACTCAAAGTTACTGCTCGTGTCCACCTACAGGAACATATATGTCGTAGACGATCTCGTTATATCTAATTATAACAATGTATATTACATACAGTATATACCCATGTGCATATTTTGTGTAACAAGTAAATATAAAACATACACGAGAAGCATCTGATGAGATCTGATTAATTCCCTGTGCACTGAGAGCTGTGTATCAGTGTGTGTACCTTTTCTTTGACCAGATCACTGACGATGTCTCTGGCGTGGACGTCCACAGTAATGAGCGCTGTGATGATGTTGCGATGAATTTTGGGTAAGTTACCCCGCACCAGGGCGGCCAGCGCATTCAGCCTCTATACACACACACACACACACACAGTGTAGCAGTCATATGTGTTAAATGAAAGATGGGATAGTATGTAGTATGTTGTACTGTACATTACTGTACATCATATAAACATTGTGATTAGAGTGATTACAGTAAACCTTTCAATCTTTGATCATTTCAGTTAAACCTCGCATTTTTTTTTCTTTATATAAAAGACGATTCTCATTTACAGTCATGTAACTCAGAAGTACAACTCTTTTCCCATTAGTTAAAGAACAATTAAGCTACTAAATACGACACAGCGAAAAACTAACTAATCAGCTCGAACCTCGATGTTTGTGATCTCGAACTGCTGGAGGGCCTGGAAGTGGTCGTGGTCTCCCTCCAGACAGTTCTCCATGTCTCTGCACCACATCATCTGGGAGATGGTCAGCACCACCTGTGTGAAAAATGATCGAATGCTAAGAAAGATTCTGTATCCTGACAGTTACATCAATATCACATATCAAGACATGAACTTTATTTCAGTTCTATCTTCCACACACACACACACACGTACCTGTGACGGATGTCCGGCCACCACCCACTTTACCCGCGGTTTGCTCTGGTAGTCAGTGATGGAGGCCTTGCTGAGGCGTCTGAGAGAGATGAACATGGCCTCCTCCACCTTCCCCAACCAGTCCTCCACATTCCCACGAGCCTTAAGACCTTTTCCTAAAGACACCTTCACAGAAATACGCACACATTTTTTTTTTTTACTTTACTAAAGAAAACACTCAACAGATTTTACGATTAAAATCTAATTTTGAATGATCTTGACCTTTTCTCCCTCGGGAGAGATCATAGCCAGGATGTCGTTGCTGTACAGTTTCTCAGTCTCGCCGGGAACGTCGGACGACAGCAAGGCAAACTCGAGCCGCGAGATGGCGTCGAAGCACTTCCTGAGGTGCGGCTGCACAGCCTGAGGGTTGCGAGTCTGCGCCAGGATCTCCAGCAGCTCGTCATTGGACAGGAAGTAGAACCTGATGCATGTGGGCACACACAAAAACACACACACAGATATATGTAAGTAAAAAATCATGGCCATAAAATGTAGTAGTGTTTGTCTGTCAAGACTTTACCCACCTGGGGAAAACAACTCTCTTAGACTCTAGGTAGGCCTCCAGACATTTCTGAATCTGGTCCAGTAGAGCGTTGCTGTTCTTAAAGATCTCCAGAAGTCCTGGAATATATTATAATATACATTATATTATGGGACGTCATTATGGGAACGATTGTTATGGTTCATTTCCTGAGAAAGAGTCTAAATCACATATCTGAGTCTGGTTATGCTAAATTAATGAGAAATGCCTTCTATAGCTGTTATAAATGTCTTATTGATTGATCAATCACCTATTGGACCTTCATAAGTCAGTGTGCCAAAAGACATCATCTTGTGTACATCGGGAGCCGTGCAACTGGTGTTATTCTTACCACATTCCCACGTCTGTTATTTCATCATGGAAAGTAAGTTAAAACAAAGATCAAATGTGAAATTCTGCGTGAAACTGGGTAAATCTGCCACAGAGACATTTGACATGATTTGGTAAGTTTAGGACAATGCTGCAACAAGTCATTTAGGGTGTTTTAAGTGGCATGTGCTTCAAGAAGAATGGAAGAAGACGAGAGAGATCAGAAAAACCTTTAATGAGCTCAACCTCCAAAAATGTCAAAACTTTTCAGCAACTCGCGCATGATGATCGTCGGAGAACAATTCACATCATTGCTTCTGTTGTCGGTGTGTCTTACGGAACAGTACAGACGATCCTCTTGTGTGATTTAAACATGCGCGGTGTTGCTGCCAAGTTCATCCCCAGGTTGCTGACCCAGAAGCAGAAGGAACATTCTGTTTCCGAAGTCCACCAAGAACTCTGCATCAGCGTGCCGTGGACGACCTGTCCTTCATATTGAGGATCATTACCGGTGACAAAACTTGGGTGTAGGGGTATGACACCCAGACAAAGCAACAGTCTTCGCAGGGGAAGAGTCCAACACCTCCAAGAAAAATGGGGAGGTAAGTCTGCAGCTCGGCCAAGTGCATGCTCATTGTCTTTTTCAAAATTCATAGCGTTGGGCATCGAGAATTCATCCCCAGGTTTTAAGCCATCCGAGGGAGGACGTACAGCAAAAGCAACCTGATCTGTGGTGCGTAAATCTCAAAACTTTTTCATATCCCCTCATACATTAATAAACTGTAGATCGCTGGTTCTGTATCCAATATCCCATCTCATTGTTGTTTACAGATGTGATAGATCACAGGTAATAATTAATGGAGTCTGACCTGGAGCAGTAGCAGCACGCAGCGCATTAGGAAAGGCATTAACCTTCCTCATGACTTCTTTCCAGGATTTGTCCACTTGCAGGAACATCTTGGCCTCAGCAGGAAGTTGTCTCTGGATATCAGGGGCAGTGAAGATGCTCTCCAGATAAAGCCAGTTCCTCTGACACGTCAACCACTCGTCCTGCACACACTCACAGTGACCAAAAAAATACATGGAAATTATACACAGTGCAACAGGACTGGCACTGAGAGTTTGATTATTACCAGGGTCTGGGTGAACAGGGAGAGCTGGCGCTGCCACTCATCCACTTTGGCCTTTATGGGACCCACGTAACGTGAAGACGCCACGGTGGCCATATTGATGGAGCTGTCGTCCAACATCGCCTGCACACAAACACACACACACAAAGCATGTTTACTAGACTAGTATTAAATACTGTCCTACATCCGTGTCAGCAAACCATTTCTTACCTGGATCTCATCTGTGCCTCCAAGAATAAACACATCTTTGTGATCGCGATGTAACAGCACGACGAACTCTGTGGTCTTCCACACATCCTCGACCTAGCAACAACACATCTATAAATCTGCCCAAACATGTGACACAAAGAAGTGTACATATGTTAACGTTCTTAGCCTCTGACCTTTTTGACCATTGTCTCCAGCGCTGCCTCTCCTGACGACTGGCCTGAAATCTGAGAGACACGATAGAAGGAGAAGTCTTTCACATTTTACATCCTCTAAAAGGAAATCCTTTCAAAGGAAATCCTTTTAAACATCTGATGTATTCATTCATCCATCCATTTATCCATCATCCAACTATCTCCCTCATGTGTCTCTAACCTCTTGGATCTCTGCAGCATAGTTGAAGACATTGAGTTCTTGCAAGTCATTAACAGTGAATGCCTTCTTCAGCAGGTTGTCACCCACGATGCTCTCTAATATGCTCCAGTGCCGTTCTTTTAGACATGGGTTACGCAAGTCAGTGATCACTGGTAGCTATACACACACACACAAACAAAACAAACAGAATGATACGGAAATGTCAAAAAACACCAATGAATTTGTTGATCTGTGAAAAAAATAAAAAACTGGATCAAAAATGTTAGTCGCTACCTACCTTTTCCCTCATGGTATCTACACTAGTTTTAAGGTGGGGCACGACACTGTTGGGAGGAAGCCCTTTCTCCAACTGGTTCACGTATTTGCCATACTTGGTTACTTCTGCACTCAAGAGTTCCGGGTCAAGATCGTTAAATTTACTCTGCAACAGACACAAATACATGCACATCTCTGGATTATCTGATATAACATAGAATAACATGAAAAGGAGAAAAAAATTCACGGACATCAACATGTGTGCGATGATTTATAAATTTATAGTCTGCAAAAAAAAAGACCCATGTCATGAGCCAGTCAGATCGACCGAGCATATCCAGGTCGTAACTCAGCTAAAGAATTCCCCTCTTTGCTCTGTGCTCTCTGTGAGTCTCCACATCGCACCTCGCATCGCACCAGGTAATCACTTCATGGCTTCAAAACGAATGCTTAAAGATTTAGTCATCTCAAGAGTATATCTCGTTAGGGGGGGATATTTCCATGTTGAGGATTTAATCTGTTTGTTCGCATCCCCTGAACTTAGGTTTTGGGGAAATGCTCCTGTCACAATGCTTCTTGCTGCTCGAGCTCCAATCCTCAGCCTTCCCTACAGAATGATCTAGAGTGGCATACATTATTATATAATACCTAACAGGGATAGATTGTAAACGGCTGTGAGAGGTAACAGCTTCACCCAGGGATCGAACCAGCGATCTCTCTTCTACAGTTATAGATCAGGACATAACCCTGTTGGACATTGAAACCCAGGATCAGGAACCCGGCCCAGGTGAGACACCACCTGGCAAGCTCTTTGTCCCAGTTGCACAATGCTTGCATTGGATACAGCTCAAGCCTGGCCTGCCATCCTGGTGGGGCATGCATACTTGCCCTGATCCAGCAGTATTTCAGGGACACTTGCTGTTTTGTGAGAGCCTGTGATGTTTGTTCCAGGAACAAGTCTAGCTACAAACCCCCAGCTGGTCTTCTCAGACCTGTTCCAGTTCCTCACAGACCATGGTCCAACATCATGCTTGACTTTGTCTTAGAATTCAATTGGTGGGTCACATGCATCCTGACCATTGTAGACGCTTTTCAAAGGCCTTACACTTGGGTAGCAACCCCCCTTGTTCCCATCTCAGGGGAAGGAAATTGTTTTTCCATCGTCCCAAGCCTTTATATGGTAGGTGCAGAAGAACATGGATAAATGCGAGATCTAGAATTTGCCCATTTATTTCAACTTTTAAACAACAAGCACACTGATGCCATTTCAAAACATCAAAGTACAGAGTGGGCCAAACGGTTAGGCTCTCCACTCGTAATGTGTCCATCAAAACACCATCAAGCAAGTTGTCTTCCATGTTTATTGGTCCACTTCTCCTCCTACCCTTCACCATGCAAGACATAAACCGCTTCCTTCCATGTGTCTCAGATAAAACCTCCAGTTTCATGCCCATTGATCAGAGTTTTCTACTATCTGGGATTCCACTTTCAGGAACAGCAATTTAACCTCAAGCATGTAAGTCCAAAAACCAGTCCAGGAACTTAAGCCTAGAAACTTGGTCTAGAAGTTTAAGTCTGGGAATTTACATCCTTTAAATTTTAAAAGCTGGGATTTACTTCCAGGTATTTTATCCTAGGAACTTAATTTTAATAAATGTCGCCCAGGAATGTAGTTACAGGACCAGAGATTCAACTTCAAGAATTTTACCCCAGGAAGTAAATCCAATATACTGTATTTGGATTTAAATCCAAAAAATGGAATTTTCAAATCCCAGAAAATTCAATCAAATAATTGGGATGTAATAATAAGAATTTTATTACAGGAATTCATATCTAACAATTAGCTTAGAAATGTATGAACCAGAATTAAATCCATAACTGTAACTAAGTCCAATATCTTTTCCCCAATTTAAAACAAGAAACTTGGATTTATTTATTAACATTACCTTTCATGCATGAACTCAGATCCCGGATTTGGAACTAATTCCAGTAATAGGAGCCCAGGAATTACAATACAATAACTTGAGCCCCTGACATAGGATACAAAAATGATTATTTAATTCCAGGGTTTTTATCTGATCTAAATCCAGTATCTTAAGCTGCAGTGAATTAGATCCAGGAACTGTGACGTAGTTCCAGGAATTTTCCCCCAGAATTTTAGATTCAGAACCTGGGATTTAATTTGAAGGATTTTATTCCAGAAATTTGAATCCAATAAAACAACAAAAGAAAATTTTTTATCTATAATATTTCCCTAGAAACTTTAGCACAGAAAGTTAAGTCCGGGACTGTAAGAGCTGAAATGCATTATAATGTATGCATGTACATAATTGCGTATACCTGCATCCAGCTGTTCTGCAATTTGTCCCACTCCTCTATTGAATCCCACAGCAAATGTTTTAGCCTTACATCAGCACTCAGCTCCTCCAGAGAGTCATACTTAGTCACCTCTACCTATCCGAACACACACACAGAAATAAAAACGTGTGCGGAAACGGCCTACAAGCAAATAAAAAACAGGATGTGCATCAGTGTATCAAAGTGCCCTTAAACCTCTGACCTTAAAGTTCTTCTGGTAGGATTTATAGATAAAGGCTTGTTGTTGCAGCTTATCTATGGAGTCCTGGATCTCTCGCAACACTGTACGAACCTCATCCCGATTCGCATCAATATCCAGAAGTATCCGGTTCTGGAAATCCCATGAAAAAAAGGTAGAGAGCGGAACAAAATGACTAAAATAAATTAGGTTTTAAAGGTGATGTGTCTGTGTGCTATAAAGTTTTTCACCTCTGCTTGTTGTTTGATTCTCTTCATCTCATTGTTGAGCTCCTTGATGTCATCCTGTAGGTGTTGGCAGAACTTGGCCAAATTGTCATCTCTCTCTCCTAGAGCTTTGTCGATGGCATTATTCATGGCCGACCTGGACGGCTGAAGTGTCCCGAAAAAAGCCAGGTCTTCTGGCGGAGTGGGCACAAAGTAGCTTTCAATCAACTTATACATCTCGCATACTGTGTCGGCCTCCTGATCCAGGGATCCAGTCTGACACACAAAGAAATAGTGGGATAAAAAGAAAGTGAAAGCAAATAATTTCATCACATTCATTTCATTAGTAGATGATAGAAATAAATAAGACTCATCCGAATAAGTAGACAACATAGGATTACACAAACAATAATGTGCAACTCTTACCCGCTCCTGGATCTCCTCCAGGAAGGTGAGGGAGTTGACATACTCAGTTGTAGCTGTGGGAATGAGCTCCAGTTTAAAGGAAGCGTCTTGCATTTCGTTGATGACTGCCACCATTTTTTTCTTAGCCAACACCGGGAGCAGGAAATTAATGGCCTGTAGTGTCACGCAATATGAAAATGCAAAAACAGCAGACTCACTAAGACCATCATTCTTAATATATACCTTAGGAATAACAGATATTTACTGCAATTTGGCTATGTTAGTATGTGAACAGTATACAATCGTCAGATCTTAATCAATTTTAACAACTAATATTGAGCAAAAAAATTTTAAAATGTTGTTGTGTGTGTGTGTAACCTCTAGGCATCGTAATGGAGATGGTGTTAGCTTGTTCTTCAGTTGAGCTGTGTCCACCAACAGGATTCCCAGATGTCTCTTCAGTTGAATGCTCAGGGCCTCCTTATGCTGAGTATGATACTTTCTCAGACTTTCACCAAAAAACGCCAAATCTGTCACATACACATACACACACACACACACACACACACATTAGAAGCGATTGAAACTGCCATCTTTACTGTCTTGTAAATGCAATGCTTCATAAAGCTCCTGACGCTCTACCATGGTCCTGCTCTTTAAGAGCGTCCAGGTCCAGGCTTTCGTTCTCTTTATAGAAGAGGTGGAATGGTGTGAAGGTGTGGGCGTACGTATCGGCGGCATCAAACGCAACCTGAATGGATTTCTTGGAGTAGACGAGACAAAAGGTTTTTACTTTACTTAAGACAGCTGCTAACATAAAAAAAATATTCAGACTAAAAACGCTTTTAGATGTGTATTGGTTTGTTGATGCTGGATTGTTGTTTATGGAGAACCTTAATGCCACGGATGATGTTTTGAAGTTGCTGATCATTTCCCAGTGTGGCCTGTAAATCTGGACCATGGCCACAGGTCTTCTCCTTGGTCTGGAAACACACAAACACATAGATAGATACTGTACATGTATATAGTGTAAGACTGTTGACTCGAGGCACACCACAGACACAAACACGAGGTAAGATCTTATCTAAAAAGGGTAGTTTTATTTGAAAAATATGTAAAGAAAGGAAGTTTAGGGAGAGATAAAAAAAAGAGAGGAATGAAAAGAGTGAGGATGTGCACGTGCAGGTCTGAAGCATTGCCCGGCTGGCATGTAGACAGACTAGCAAGGCTCTCACAGGCCCGTCAGTGGCACCTATCAGGCTCTGTCCAGTTCTCCATTGGTGCGGCCACAGGTGTGAGCCAAACCCGGTGCAGCCAGAGTGGCCATCACTATCCAGTGATAGTGGCCTCGATGGTGCTCCTGACTGGGAAAGGGGGCCTTAAATTTGAGACAGCAGCCTTTTCCTTTTGCTGGCTTGGTCACAATGGCTTGTGCAGTCCTTCAGTGGCTGTCCCTCTGCAGGCAGCCCCAGCAGCATTGTACAGTCCGCAAACATCCCTGGGGCGCATGACATGCCCCCTTTTACATGCCACTTTCCTTGCTGCTGACCGAATGGACTCGCATAGACAGTGGCTCTCGCAGGCTCCTCAGCCTTACAGTTCGGGACCAGCCAGCCCAACCCAGATCTCTTTTGGCGCAGCCACAGGCGGGAGACAAACATGACAAAAGCCATTGTGGCCATTGTTCTGCGGTGGCTTTGGTACCAATCACTAGGGGAGGGGGCCTTAACATCATGGCAGTTGCCTTTTCTGAGGGATAGCCACTGAAGGACTGCACAAGCTGCCCCTGCATTTTGCTTAAATGCCGTGCAGTCGTGGAATATAAAAATAATTACACTAACTTTAACAGAAAGTTGTTTTATTACTAGCATGTATTCTCATACAGTAGTTTGGATTTTTGTCAGATGTTGTTTGTAATAGTTGGTGTGTCAGTAGTTCTGACAATTTGTAGTGTTGAGTTGTCTGTCACTGGTGTTGATTTGTGTGTCAGTAGTGTTGGGTTGTGTCAGGAGTGTTGATTAGTTGTATGTTTATTTTGTTGATGATTTCTATGTCAGTAGAGTTGTCCCTAGTTAGTGCCAGTGTTGTTGAGCTGTGTGGCAATTATTATTAACCTACATCAAATACAGATCAATAACAGTACCTAAGACTAAATGTAAAAATGATTTGGCCATCTCCTCCAACCCTGGGGAGATCACACAGGGTAAACCTTTTCCAATAGGATTTATCGATACAAAAACCTGTTCAACGTGCACATTAGGTAGCACAGAAAGTGACATTGCCCCTCTTTTAAATATAGAAACCCATTTTTTCCTCAATTTTTCTTTCTCCTTTGTCCCAGGGACTTGCGGCTGATGACACACACACTTCAACATCTCCATATTAGGTCTAACAAAAGATTCATAATACTCACACAGTTCATAACACACATATTTTATTCATATTTTCTCAGCAAATGATTGTATGTGATAACGTATATTTGATAGCTATAGCTTCTTGTCTCCTCTCTCCTCTTGCCCAGCATTGTGAGGAGTGGGGATCTGGTACGGTCTTTATAGCGTAGGTCGCATCTTGTCTGTCTCAGGAGCTGCAGCCTGATATGGTCTTCTGTTGATGCGACCCGACCAGCTCGGGTTTGGAGTGTTGTGTGCACTGAGACGCTCACCACGGTTAAATTGCCAGGAAAGCCCAAACCAGTCTGGCCAACCTGATGTGAGCTGTCAGATGGTATTGCAGGCTGCAGACAATATCGCAATACACACAGGGTGTGTAGGAGACAGGGAGAGTAGGCCATTCTGGGATATTGGTCTGAATTGGCTGTTGCTGGTAGTCGTGCCAAAGGCGAGTCAGGGGGGGCCAACCCTTCCTTCTTTTTTCTGGTGTTTGGTGAGGATATTTACTGAGCTCTTGACCTGTGTACATAGGGTTCGATGCTACTGTCATAGGATTAGCTAACTGAATGGCTCTGTAGATGTAGAGGTGCTTCTTCCTTTCTCTCTCTCTCTCTCTTCCTGTCCCTGCTTCTCTCTCTCTCTCTCTCCCTCTCTGTCTGTGTATTCATAATCAAGAAAAAAAGATATAATGAACATAATAACAAACAAACATAATTAAGATAAAAGAAAAGTAAGAACTGAAAGTAGTGTTGAGTTGTATGTCAATGGTGTTGTCCCTTGGTAATGATGGTTTGTGTGTTAGTAGTGTTGTCCCTTGTTAACAATTGTGTGTGTGACAGTAGAGTTGATAATTTGTTTGTCAGTAGTGTTGAGTTGTGTGACCGTGTTGCTGATGCTTTGTGTGTCAGTGGTGTTGATAAGTTTTTTATCTGTACTGTTGATGGGTTGCTTGTCTGTACTGTTGATTTATGTGTCAGTAGTGATGATTTGTGTGTCAGTGTTTATGGGTTGTGTTAGTAGTGTTGATTTGTGTGTCAGTATTATTGATAAGTTGTGTGTCAGTAGCGTTAATAAGTTGTGTGTCAGTAGTGATGCGTGAAAGTACTGTTAATTTGTGTCAGTTATGTTGATGGTGTGTGTGTCAGTGGTGTTGCTTTGTATGTCAGTAGTGTTAATGAGTTGTGTCAGTGGTGTTGATGTATGTGTCAGTAGTGATTTGTGTGTCAGTAGTGTTGATGAGTTGTGTCAGTGTTAATGAGTTCAACACTTATATAAACGTATATGTTGATAAGTTCAACACTTATTGTTGATAAGATCAGTGATGTTGTCATTTGGTAATGATGATTTGTGTGTCAGTAGTGTTGATTTATGTGTCAGTAGTGATGATTTGTGTAATAGTATTGTTTATTCATGAGTCAGTAATGTTGATAGTGTGTGTCAGTGGTGTTGAGTTGTTTGTCAGTGGTGTTGATTTATGTATCAGTAGTATTTAGTTGTGTGTCAGTGGTGTTGGTGAGTTGTGTGTCAGTAGTGTTGGTAAGTTGTGTGTCAGTAGTGTTGAGTTGTATGTCAGTAGTGTTGAGTTATGTGTCAGTGGTGTTGGTGAGTTGTGTGTCAGTAGTGTTGGTGAGTTGTGTGTCAGTAGTGTTGGTGAGTTGTGTGTCAGTAGTGTTGGTGAGTTGTGTGTCAGTGGTGTTGGTGAGTTGTGTGTCAGTAGTGTTGGTGAGTTGTGTGTCAGTGGTGTTAGTGAGTTGTGTGTCAGTAGTGTTGGTGAGTTGTGTGTCAGTAGTGTTGGTGAGTCGTGTGTCAGTAGTCTGGTGAGTTATTAGTCAGTGGTGTTGGTGAGTTGTGTGTCAGTAGTGTTGGTGAGTTGTGTGTCAGTAGTGTTGGTGAGTTATGTGTCAGTGGTGTTGGTAAGTTGTGTGTCAGTGGTGTTGGTGAGTTGTGTGTCAGTAGTGTTGGTAAGTTGTGTGTCAGTAGTGTTGAGTTGTATGTCAGTAGTGTTGGTGAGTTATGTGTCAGTATTGTTGGTGAGTTGTGTGTCAGTAGTGTTGGTAAGTTGTGTGTTAGTAGTGTTGGTGAGTTGTGTGTCAGTAGTCTGGTGCGTTATTGGTCAGTGGTGTTGGTGAGTTGTGTGTCAGCAGTGTTGGTGAGTTATGTGTCAGTGGTGTTGGTGAGTTGTGTGTCAGTAGTGTTGGTGAGTTGTGTATCAGTAGTTTTGGTGAGTTATATGTCAGTAGTGTTAGTAAGTTGTGTGGCAGTAGTGTTGAGTTGTATGTCAGTAGTGTTGAGTTGTATGTCAGTAGTGTTGAGTTGTATGTCAGTAGTGTTGAGTTGTATGTCAGTAGTGTTGGTGAGTTATGTGTCAGTATTGTTGGTGAGTTGTGTGTCAGTAGTGTTGAATAGTTGTGTGTCAGTAGTGTTGTACCTTATTGTGAATAACAGGTCGCGTGAAGGCGTCAAAGTCGGAGTCTAGCACTAGAGGCTCCAAACACAGGACTGTCTTTTGTACGCGAGAGACTATCTCTGATATAACCTCCTGACACACACACACACACACACACACACACACACACACACACACAAACACACAAGAGTCAAAGCACTACTCTCTCAGGCCTGCATTCTGAGTAGTTTGTTACATTTCTGTCACTGAACATTGAGTCTGTTCTTTACTTATTGAACATAAATACACACACACACACACACACACACACACCTGGAAGTCTTTAATGGATGGCTGGAAGGAGAGCTCGTGTGTGTCCATCATCAGCTCTGTAATAAACAGGGGCAACACTGAAGCTTCAGCATTCTGTTCTGACACACTGTCCTGTAACATACACACACACACACGGCAAACCATGCAGCACACACAGCAAACACTCAAACAATTTAAGTGCAAACTTGGCACACACTCAGAGACAAACTAATACACACATGGCAATAAACACACACACACATACACACTCTCACCTTGTCCCCTGTGTCCTGTGTGGGCATTACGCTGGCCCAGCTTTGTATGAGTGTGTGTGACGGGGTGTGTGTGAGATGCTCTTGGAGTTCACTCAGCAGCTTGCTAATAGAGTAGACGGTTAACTTGTGCAGGGTGCTCATAATCAGATAATCAGCCAGGCGGATAAAACTGCACACACACAAACACACACACACACACACACACACACACACACACACATAATCAAATAACATAACATCCGACTCTGAAATGTTAATCTCAGTGTTAATACCAAAGGTAAAATATTAAAGAATTGTGTGTGTGTGTGTGTGTGTGTGTGTGTGTGTGTGTGTGAGAGATATTAACCATGTGAGTCGACTACACTCTTGTTTCTTGTTGAACTGCTCACTGTAACTCGTTTTGTCTGGAGTTTCTTCATACAACGTCTCCAAATCAGCACACGGCTTATTTTCATCTCCATCTGAAACACACACTCGATATTATACGTTCACTTATACGTTCAGTAACCTCGTGTGCACGTGTGTGTGAGGTCGTCACCTTTGCCGTGGTCAGGTCTAAACCCTTTCTCCAGCAGAGCCGTGTAACACGCCGTCACCGCCACCTCCTTCACCAGCTCTCGAAATTCCACCAGTCGCTGAGACACCTGCCACACACACACACACACACACACACACACACAACATTCAAATCAAGATCAAATTAAAGATCATGTTACCATCCTTAGCACTGTTCAGAAATGTGTGTGTGTGTGTGTGTGTGTGTGTGTATATATTTGCTCTTTCTCACCTCTCTGAGTTGAGCGTACTGAGCGCACTGGAACTCCTCGAGTGTGTATGTCCTCTGCTTTTCTATCCTGCACAGGTGGACGTCCTGGATGCGGTAACACATCTCCCTGATGCTGATCAGCGCCGGTCTGAGAGACTGCAAAGTTCAGACCCAGACATTTTAAAACCAGGGAAAGTCCGGCTATACGATCAGCAGCTCCGCCCCCTTTCAACCTAACGTTCATCGTGTGTACACACCTCGTTCATGAAGAATAGACTGTTGTCCAGGGAGCGCTTGCACAGACTGACGGTTTTGTAGCGCACGCTGGAGCGCCACCTACAGAAAGCTTTCCTCTGGCGGAAGAGAGCGAAGGTCGGGATGAGCAGGAGCTGCTGGTACAAAAGGTATTCCTGCTCCCAGCGCTCCAGCGGTACGAAGTCCACCACATCGTTACTGTAGTGCGTCACGCCATGTGCGCTGATCGTGTAGTAATTAGTCTTATTCAAGGCGGCGTACGGTACGAGTCTGTCAGGAGAGAAAGAAGATCAAAAAAATACAGACTTTATATGGAAATTATCATCATGCCTGTGGATCCTGAATCAATAAACACAAGTACATAAACCTCACCTCAGGTCATAGGACGATTTGGAATCCGCAGGCATCATGTAGAAGAACCCGAGGTCAGGGTTCCTCCGGATGATCTGCACGATCTCGTAGGGAGAGAGGATTCCAGCGCGGATCACGTCCTCTACAGAGCTGAAGCGCTGCGGATCGGGGACAGGCGGGGACGGGGTGTGGCTCATAGGGCTCTGAGGGACAGCGTGGCCTGTGTGAGTGAGCTCCGCCTACAGAAACAACACACACGAATCACTCTGGAGAGCAACGGCAGTGTTTAAGAGATGCAAACTCATAGATGACGAAATAAAGAGACCTGTCTTTCTCTGAGACGGCCAGGAATCTGAGGGAGGTGTAAGGAGGAGGAGGAGGGACCCGAGTCTGGGCTTCCTGTCCGTCCTGCACTGAGCAACCTCTGACGCTTTATTCTGTCAGCGTTCGCTTGAGAGTTTGGGTTTTCATTCTGCTTTAGCGGAGGCTGGAATAAAACATAATCAGGATAGAGCTCTAACACACACACACATATCAGCGACTGCCCTGAATGCATACATGAATTAAAGCACAAATGAATCAATGAACTACTGATGAGCAATTACATATTTTTGTGTGTGTGTGTCTCACCAGCAGTTTCTGGTGCATGAGTTTGCGAGCATTATGCTTTCTCTGCTGTGTGAAAGTATGAGGTTTAAACACCAAGGTGTCAGGATCACGCCGAAGGACTCCGGGTCCCGACAAAACCAGGCGCGATCTCAGCAGATCTGGTTTCACCGGTGTGAGAGGGCGAGGTAACTTAGGGGAGCGTCTTTCAGGCACCCTGTCCAGAGGGGACAAAGACATTCTGTCTCTGCAGTCTTCATTCTGGTCCTTCTTTAATCTCTAGAAGAAGCAAATGGTAATGATAATGATTCAAAGAATCAATTCAGCACAGATTTAGAATAAGTAAATAAGAAATACATTATTTTTATTATTATTAACTTTTATATTCTTATTCTTATTAAATTCTTCTATTTAATGTGATGTGAATATTGAGTGGAATCAAGTGATTCATGAATCAATTCGGATTCGACACTATATTCATTTAAATCTCAGAATCGACTCCGAAGCTTTGGGAATCGACTCTCTTTTATTAAAGAACGAAATTAGATTTTAATATTGAATTCAATTAGATATGTGCTAATATCAAATTGAATTCAATATTAAAATCTAATTTAGTGTTTAGGGTTAGATCTTTGGGTTAAATCTCCTGTTATTCATTGATTTTAATGTTTCTATAGTTTATCTATTCTTCTCATTTTATCTAATTTATTTAATAATAATCATAATTTAATTCATAAAGACATTCTGTCTCTGCAGTCTTTATTCTGGATCTTATTTAATGAAAGAAACAATTGGAATTGACATCAATGATCCTGATGATTCAATGATTCAATGATCCTGATTCATGTGTTGAAGTTGACTCGGAATCGACTGGAATATGAATCAATTCGAGGCAGAACAGTACATGAGAAATAATGCGTCGTTATTATTAACAGTAATTCGATTAAGTCAAAGTGATAAACATAATAAACTAAATGTTTAAACACACACAAATAAATATACATATAGTAACAGTTTTATAATGTATATAGATATCTACAAACTAAACCAACCAACTTTAACCTTAAACCTGCTTTTACTTTAAGATTTAGCGCACATTTTAATTATTTTAACATTTCGCTTCCAGCTTTAACACATTAAATACTTCACAGGACGTTTAAGAAGGTTCGTGTAAAGGAGTTTAAACCCACCTTCAGCGGTGTCACCGACATGTTTGGTGTTGCTAAGCAAGTCACGTGATTTAAACACTACCCCGCGCGCTTGGTGGTCAGGGCGCGCGCCGGCGCACGCGCGACTCTCTCCAGAGCGCGTGAGCTGAGCTCGCGATGAGGGTAAGTGAGCAATAACGCGTCGGGAACAGCAGATTTAAGCAACAGGAAGAAAGAAACGCATCAGGGGGAAAAAAGAGAGAGATTCAGATGTTAGTCTGGTTCATACTGGAGTGGATTAAAGTGCCATTTCCCCTCTATCTGGTCAAACACACAGTACAATGATGGGCAAAAGTATTAGGACAACAGATGCCATGCATTATAGATCATATGCCATGCACTGTAGTTTATATTCACTATACTGTAGTTCTCCCTGTGCACAAACCAGGTGATGTCACTGATTAGCTCCAGTCCATAAGAGTTGTGCTGATTGTTGCTGACCCTGGAGGTGCAATTTCCATTATAAATAGAGGGAAACTTTTAAAATCTCTGTTTATGAATGAAGTGTTTTGCTTTTAAAACAAAAATAATTAAGTACATGTTTCGAGAGGTTCATATTGCAAATAAAATTGACTGATGGACTGAGATACAGTGCCTAAATTTGCTTTTTTATTAGTTACACTTAAATGATTCAAATCATCCAAAAATTATAATATTGCACAAATATAAAATGCACATAATGTCACGCTAACCTACACATCTTCTTTGACAGAATCACAATGATACTCAGAAATAATCCAAAGCTCAGTGATTCGCCTAGAGAAGAACTGTACTCTGATTTTACCAAGGAAAATCATTAGCCATTTGTTGGCATTAGCCATTAGCCATTAGCCAATTTCTTAAATATAAGATCTTAAAGTGTAGAAACTGCATAATCTCATACTAATCAAAAGAAAAATGTCTCTTAATGAGAACGATTCATTTATTGAAAAATTTAATTCTTCCGAAGGTACCAACCCAGATAGCACACACACATCACGGAGACGTCTATGCGACGTCATTTTTTTTCATCTGGCAGATGTTTGGCGGAGAGCGTTTGCTCATCCTGCAAAGTATTTAAGACGTAAATTAATTTAAAACGACCCTGATCTGCTCTTTAGACGATGTTAATCAGATGTTCATACATCTGCCAAAAGTCTGATTCATGTTGGATAGACCCAACACATCCCATTATTTTACCAAGAAAGAACTGATCTCGGCCATTAAATTATTTCCTACCAGCAAGGCCGCAGGCCCGGATAGATTTTCTATCCAATATTATAAAGCATTTCCAGATTTATTAACTTCACTATTACTCAGAATAAGAAGACATTACCCAGAACTCCGTGTGAGGCCAACATCTGTCTCTTACTGTAAAAGGGAAAGAAGTCAGTGACCCTGCCAGCTACTTGCTCTTCAAAGGGCTGGAAAAACAGATTAAGTAAACATCTCACATCTATTATTCACCCAGATCGGACTGGAATCGTCCCGGGAAGGTTCATCTTATTAAATGTTAGACGACTTCTCAGGACAATATATGCAGACCATGGCTGATCAAACAGCTAAAATATCCTTAGATGCGCAGAAGGCTTTTGATCAAATAGAATGGAGGAACAGTATATGCTCAAGTCGCTGGTGCGTTTTGGCGTTGGTGAATCATTTATCTCTTGGGTAAAAATGGTCTATAACAGTAGAGTATGCGCTATCTTAACTAACAGCGACAAGTCAGCTTTTTTTTCCTACATCGTTCCAGACAGCAAGGCTGCCCTCTTTCATCTGTTCTTTTTGCTATTGCACTCGAGTCGCTCATTTTAAAAATCAGAGGTCACCCTGATATTGAAGACCTATCAGTGGGAGGTAGGTTTCTGCAAAATGTAGAAAAACCTCTTCCTGTTGGAGTTGATTAATTAATTTGGTAGATTGTCAGGTTACACCATCAACTGGACAAAAAGTGATACCAGGGCTGTAGATTCCAGACAGAGGCATGAAATCACTTTTTTGTCCAATTGATGGTGTAACCTAACAGTCTACCAAATTAATGAATTAGTTGTCTGCAACAACTGCAATCAAGAGTTTGCGATAACTGGTGATAAGTCTTTCACATCGCTGTGGAGGTATTTTGCCCCGCTCTTCTTTGCAGAATTGTTTAAATTCAGCCTGTTTAAGGATCTCCATCACATTTAATTTCGGACTTTGATTAAGCCACTCCAGAACCTTAACTTTGTTTTGTTTTTTTGAGCCACTCAGAGGTGGATTTGCTGATGTGTTTCATATTATTGTCAAAGCAATAAATGCTACAGTATGAGGTTATACATTTGGAGTCACAACATACAGTAGTGTCTCGTGGCCATGCATTAAACTGTCCCATCTTCCCACATTATTAAGTCATGGCCACAACTTATCACTTCCAATGCTTTAGTAAGTTGAGACCCCAGAATAATTTTTCCCCTCAAATGTCACTAGAGGGGCTCCATATGAACTTTGTAAAAAAAAAAAAAAAAAAAAAAAGGACAAGCCCAAGGCAAACTTGACCATCACAGAAGGAGCATTCATCATGTATCTCCAAATGTTGAGATATCACAGAGTCCAAGGAGGAAATCTCACGGAGAACCATAACATTAACTTCTTTGGTATTGTTGGCATTAGCCATTAGCCAATTTCTTAAATATAAGATCTAAAAGTGTAGAAACTGCAAAATCTCATATCAATCAAAAGAAAAATGACTCTTAATGAGAGAGATTAATATTTGTGTGATTAATATTATTGATAAATTAAATTCTTCCGAAGGTACCAACCCAGATAGCACACACACGTCACGGAGACGTCTATGCGACGTCGTCTTTTTCATCTGGCAGATGTCTGGCAGAGAGCGTTTGCTCATCCTGCAAAGTATTTAAGAAGTAAATGAATTAAAACGACCCTGATCCGCTCTTTAGACGATGTTAATCAGATGTTCATTGAGGTCTGATTCATGTTGGATAGATGTCATTTTATTAAAACACCCCTCTCCCATTATTTTAATTAAATACCCTCGGTTAATTATAATTAACCATGGTCAACCGAATTCTGTGAAGGAAGGAAGCATAAGACAAACGGGATAAAACAGAGATTTTTATTTTATATTTAATAAAAAGACTGCAGCAGCAACTTACAAATGAGGTCTCAATTTGAGAAGATGTACAAAACATAAAACACCACAAATAAGTATTAATCATAGAAAAACTATTAAACACCAACAGAAACGTTTTGTACTTTATAACTGTACGTTATGACTTTTAAATATGACCGTTAGAGACGGTTGGTCAGGTAACTCCTGAAGTCAGATACAGACAGGACACTTTCACTCACAAACTGCTGTAAAAAAATATAGAGATAGATTCAATTAAAATTCATGATAGATTATACCAGATACTTAATGATAATAACTTCCGTCAGAGATTAGACAGCATTGTCCCACTCTTAATTCCAAATCTTTTGGATGTATGTGGTTGATTTATACAAGTAAGTAAAAGCAATGTTTAAGTTTAAAGCTTGCTATTGATTTTAAAGCTGACAGGAGTAATGTTTAGGACACAAACCAAAGAGTGAAACGTCGCAAACGTCACTTCCGGTTTGGGGGGGGGGGGGCGTCTATTGTGTCGCGCGCGCCCTGAGCACGGTTTAATCACGTGATTTGCTTAGCAACCACAAGCCCGTTAGAGACAGCAGAATGTGGAGTTAAAATAACAGGTTTTTTATTTTTTATTTTGTTGTAAAATATTGAAAAGCTGGAACAAACTGCATTTTAAAACGTAAAGTTAAAGCAGGTAAAGTCAGTTTAAGGTTAATTTAATAACGAAGAAAGCTCAAAGTTGTTCGGTTAATATAAATATAGCTAACTTTTTATTTATTATTATTTTTTATATTCTCGCAAGAATATTAGACTGTTTAAATATTTTTATTTTTTTAATTTGTGTTCAAACATTAAGCTATAATGAGTTAAATTAGATAAATAACTGCGTGTATTGGAAATTCCGAGTCGATTCCCAAGGATTCAGAGTCGACTCCGTGATTTAAATGAATATAGAGTCGAATTCAAATTGATTTATGAATCACCCAATTCGACTTAATATCCACATCATCCTAAAACGAAGATTGTCGTTTTATTTATTGTCGATTGTTATTTATTATGTACCTAATTAAATTTGTGCTGAATCGATTCCTCTAATTGATTCACTTATTGGATGCGATTCCGAGTCAATTTCTGGACATTATTGTTTCGTCCATTTATAAAAATGAAAAAAGTATAAATAATGCAGAGACAGATTGTCTTAATTAGATAATCTCTAAATTAGATTTAATATTGAATTAAATTTTATAAATAACTTAAATCTGCCAAATGCCTAAATGTAAATATATTGGTAACGTATTGAATCATAAATCACTTGATTCGACTCTATATTCACATCACCTTGAATATGAATAATAATAACAATATGAAATATTTCTTTCTATGTACCTAATCTGAGCTAAATCAATTCCTCTAATTGATTCAGGTATTGCGTTCGATTCAGAGTCACCTTCAGGAGGATGTGAATCATTCTCATTTTTATTCGCTTCTTCCTTTCCTAGAGATTGAAGAAGAACCAGAATAAAGACTGCAGAGACAGAATGTCTTCGCCTGACCAGAGTGCACCGACTCGAGAGGACGGGGAGACAGGAGGACGCTCTCCTGACTTACCTCCCTCCCTAACACCGGTGGAACCAGAACGGCTGAGATCGCGCCTCGAATCGTCAGGACCTGGAGTCCTCCGGCGTGACCCTGACACCCTGGTGTTCACACCTCACACTTTTAAACAGCACAGAAAGCATAAACCAGTGCGCCAG